>NC_133662.1:238779866-239079866 GCF_037893015.1 Macrotis lagotis | reverse complement strand
CAAGAAATCAGAAGAAATTACACTTATCCTTTGATATTCATTGGGGTTAGGTGTATAGGACTCTTGTGAATGAAAAACATCAAATAATGCTAGGCCGCACCCCAAACCTTTGTTGTTGTTTTTTTTTTTAATAATTCTGACCATATAAAACACACAAAACAAAATAAAACAATAATACATTGTACCCATAAAAAAGTTGCCGTTTCTACAAGATAAAGATCAGTATATCTCATATACTATGCAGATCCTCTGCAGCAGCCAGGGTAGAAGCAGTAACTGTTTCACAGATTTCCTTCTCCTATGAAAAGTACAGGTTATAACCATCACTGGGAGAGAAAATCACATACCTGAATCTGGATGGTGGAGAGAAAGAGGAGTGTTCCCAAAGAGTGCATACATACACTCACCAAAACAGAGCAGTTCATAATTTCTTGCCTTTCTTTAAAATTTAAAATTTAACTAGAATGTATAATTATAGTAGTAAGTAATAAAATAGATGAATATGCAACATTTATGACTAATGGAGGGATCCGTCTGTATGGCCATCTCTAATACTCAACAACTGACTTCTTTCAAACCACTCTCAGAAAACTTGATTTCAGTTAACAGAAGAACTAAGATCATTTTGACTTGATTAGACTGAATCAGCTGTTCATAGAGCCTGTGAATCTATCTTTTTTCCAGTGAGGAAGAATGTTTTAGCCACCACATTAGGTTTAGCCACCCTCTTCATAATTTGGCAGAGGAGATGACAGATAGAAAGAAGAATGGTGGGAGATGACCTCAACATCCTTTAGGCAATCTGATGGCTGAGTGAGACAGAGACCTACATACATATGTTCACCAAAGCACTGAGCAGCTTAGGTTTTTTTCACTTCAACAGAACAGAAATAAATAAGATTTTCCTTATTCTAAATAAGGACCTGAGCATTTAGCTGAACTTCTGATAATAACTTTCTTTTCACACATATACTTCTTTCCTTGCCATGTCCCAAGAGACAAATTAAGGAACAGTTCACCATGAGGACAGAGTAGTTTATGGGGGACCTCCCACAAAAACCTCTAAATCAATCAGCTGTGGAGGGTTAAAATATGGGCTCAATTTCAGTTTCATTAAATCAGCATGCATTTCAAAGGCAGTACTATATTTGGAGTATCAATATGGTGTGTTTTTAGCATCTAGTCACAAGAAATTTCAGAGAAATCAAAACCATTTGATTCATTAGGAGAGATCAGGAAGCAACTCTGAGTGTAGTAGAAGGGCTGCATCTGGAGTCAGAAGCCACTTGTATGAATGTGGACAAGTCACTTAATGTTCCTGTACTTAGTTCCTTATCAAAATGGGAATGATGCCTGTATAACTTCTTTATATTGTAGGGCTGTTCAGGATCAAATGGCACAGCAGTTATGGAGAGTGCTGGGAACAGCAAGATGCTGCATAAATAACAGCTTGACTTTGAAAAATGGAAATTCACAACACCATTGAGAGAGCACGTTTCTGAGCTGATGGGGAAAACTTAAGTATTAAAGAAATTCTCTGGCATCAAGGGTTCTATCCTTGAGCTAGAAGTGGGAGTGGCCACCAAGGCTGAAATGTACTTAATCCTAACAGGGCTTTAAACTGAGGACAATTGAAGTGGGTTTAGATACTGGCTCTTCCACTTACTTCCCCCCCAGAGATCTGGGGCAAGTCTCTTCACCAGAGAAGAGGCTTCTAGTGGTCTTTTAGTGCAACTCTGTATCTGTAATGTAAGCTGGCCTTAGGTGGTCTCTAGATCTATGATACTGTGACAAAGAAGGGAGAAACCTACCTACATATATCCATTAAACTAGCAGTTGAGAGACCCAGAAATTTGATGCAGACAAAATTTTAAGAAAGGTCTCAGATGACTGCCAAAAGGAAAAGTCATATTGGACCAGAGTCTACTAGAGAACTAGAGAACACAAGGAAATGAAGTTGAAATTCTTAGTTCTCTTTCCAAGTCCCAATGAGATTAATGATAGAATGTATGTATATGTATGTGTGTGTGCATGTATGTACGCACACGTGCACACACACACACACACACACAGAAGGATATCTCTTATTCAAAAGAAAAAGAGCTAAAAAATGGCATAAAAAATAGAGACTGGGGGCAGCTAGATGGTGCAGTGAATAGAGCACCAACCCTGGAGTCAGGAGGGCCTGAGTTCAAATCTGACCTCAGACACTTAATGATTGCCTAGCTGTGTGTCCTTGGGCAAGTCACTTAACCCCATTACCTTAAATAAAAATTTAAAAAAAAAAATGGAGACTGAAAAAAGAAACCCAAAGAATAATCATGGATGATTCACTGTTAAGAGACCTAAAAGAGTGCCCTAGGGATCTGTGCTTGCCCCAATTTTGTTTAACAATTTTCCAAAGATTTTTATTATAAAGGGAGAAATAGATAATTAATGTCAAAAACCAAAAGTGGAATGGCCTTCTCAGGATGCAGTCTAGATTGAAAGAGCATTTGTGCTTGTACAATTATGGGATGAGTTAGATGGCTTTAAAGTTCCTTCCAACTTAGCTTCTGTAAAATTATGCAGGCAAGTAGACTTACCTAATTACAATCTCCTCCAAAAAAAGAAAAAGCAATCTAATGGAAAAAAGTTCTGTTCCAATTGCAGTACAATTTCTAGTAGACCTAGAAGGATAATAGTAATTAAAAAAAAAGAAAAAAAGGGAGCAGTTCTAAGTGGGGAACCTTCTTTAAACATGCCAGTTCCTCCAAATGTTTTCTCTGAATGGCTGATCATATAGAGAAAAAACTGTCTTAAATCCAAAGTCTTCTCTAGAATACAATTAGAAACACATTAACTTCTTCCTCTGAAAAAGCTACAGGTATTAAATCAGGCTTGGTCAATCCAAAGACAAAATAGAGATATATTACAACAAAGCTTCATTTTAACACTAGAAAGAGCAGAAAATCTGCTGTGGGAAAGGTGGGTGCTTTGAAGTTGAACTTAAGGAAATATACTATGTTATTAGCTGTGATGTTTTTAGGGCTTTCTTGTCCACCAGGGATTTCAGTCCAGCAATATTTCAATGGATGATAAAATGAAATCCTGGAGACAAAGGAAGTCACTAAAGAATGTTTCAGAAGTCATCTTGACATAAAATCTTGATTTTGGTAGATGTTCAAAGAAAATTATTGAAAAAGATAGTCAAGAAGGGGTATTATCCAGAAGTCTCAGTTGTGCTTGGAATAAACTTCATGAAATTGTAGTGTATCATTTGGGACCATAGCACATCAAGGGGAAGAGCTTGTTAATAGGCCTAGGAAAGGTTCCATGAATCTGCTACCTTTATTTTTATATAATCCAACAATACCAAATATTATGATGGCTGATTAATTTTAAGAAAAATATTTTGGAACAACTTTCAACTATGGCAAAGACATCTATAATTTTTCTATTAAGTAGGAATAGGATAAGTTTTTGTGTAGCTGAATTATATATAACTGCAGATAACTGAAAAAAATACAAAAGAACTAATGTATGTTTTTCAGTTATCTGCAGTTATATATAACTGTGCCAAAACAACCAAAAGAAGTTGCCATCCTTAGGTGTGTAAAGCAATAGAAATTAAAGCAATTTATATTTCTACTAAAATATAAAATAGTCAGCTATATGAACTTGTTTCAGATAACTCTTAAAAACTGGATGGTATTCAATAATTTAGAAGTTGATATTCCTCCAAGGGAACACTCTCTAATCTCAAAACTCTTTCAACCACATTTTTAGAACAGCCTTATTCATTTCCAGGATTCTTTACTTTTGGTATATTATCATGGAGCCCAAGCCCTTTGTCAAGCTGGTGAAGCCTGTGGCCATCTTCTCAGAATACTGTTTTAAAATAGGATGAAGGGGTCATAAAAGGAGAGAAGCTAATGAGATATAATGTCTCCTATTATTAAATGCATTATAGGACTATTAATGAAAAGGGTAGTTAATAAAAGATATAAAAATAAAGGTGTCATTTTTTTCCCCCATTCAAGCTAAAAGACTTGCTGAAATTTATCTAGTTTGAGCTCAGAATATAGAAAGTAATATGGCACTAAATTTTTCTAAAATATAAAATGAAATTTAGAATATAAGATTCTAAAATATAAAATAAAATCCTCCATAAACAAAAAAACCAAAACTTTCAAAAGTTAACCTGGAGATAATTAAAATAATGTTTAAGTAGTAACATCAAACCTGTAATTATTCCTCTAAATTAAACAACCCAATTTGATTAAAAGTAACAAACATAAAATATGTTCAGATGAATGCTAAAAAAAGATGGTTGGATAAATGTATATGGGAATACTTAATGTGCATTAAAATTAAACTTCTCACAATTCAGAGTGCCAGTGAAAACTTTAATTTCATTTTAAGACCAAATAAATTAAGACTTTCTACTGGTCACTTCAGATTTTAATACATAAATGGCAAATCAGAAATCTAACTCATGAAGCATTTCCTTTGAAAGAAATCAAAATCAGATCTTTGTCACCCAAGTCATTTTTATTTTAACAGGAACCATACCCACACCTTTAATGTGCTTCCTAAAACAAGGCAACAAAAGTTCTGTTACCAGAATATTCTGTTATTCTTTCTTCAGTTAACTCAACAATTATATATATGTGTGTATATATACATATACATATGCACATTGTGAATGTATATGTATGTCAATCTTTTACTCAATCCAACTTTACAATTCTGTAAAATTATGAATTAGAAAGCATCACCCTTACCTTAACAAGACAATCACTTAGTTAAACAGAATCCTTTATAACAAACTTTTATATTTGCCAAATAGTTCTAAAGATTTTCCTTATTTTTTTCACCTGGCTTTGATTTAATGACCCATTATATTAACCTTCATTTTAAGAATGATACTACAATGAAACAAAACTCACTTTTTGCAGAAGATTGATGGTAACTTTGAGAATCCTAGAGAATCAACTAAAAAACTATTGAAACAATTAACAACTTTGGCAAAGTTGCAGAACAAAATAAAACCACATAAATCATCAGCATTTCTATATACTACCAAAAGAAGCAGGACGAGATAGAAAGAGAAATTCCAGGCAGGGGCAGCAAGGTGGCATAGTGGATAGAGCACAGCCCTGGAGTAGGGAGGATCTGAGTTCAAATCCAGAGTCAGACACTTAATAAATTACCTTGCTGTGTGACCATGGGCAAGCCACTTAACCCCATTACCCCCAAACAAAACTAAAAGAGAAATTACATTTAAAATAACTGCAGATTATATAAAATACTTGAAAGTTTATTTGCCAAGACAAACTCAGGGGTTATATGAACACAGTTACAAAACACTTCACACAAATAAAGACAGATCTAAACAACTGGAAAAATATCAATGGCTCATGGGTAGGCTGAATCAATATAATAAAAACAAAATTCTGCCTAAGTTAATTTACTTATTTAGCTCCATACCAATCAAACTACCAGAGAATTATAGCATCAGAAAAAACAGCAATAACATTCATCTGAAAGAACAAAAGGTCAAATACATCAGGGGAATCAATGAGAAAAAAATGTTAAGGAAGGCAGTCTAGCAGTTCCAGATTTAAACTATATTACAAAATGGTAATCATCAAAACAATCTGGAACTGACTAAGAAATAGAGTGGTGGGGGCAGCTAGGTGGCACAGTGTTTGGAGCACTGGAGACAGAAGGATCTAAATTCAAATTTTACCTCAGGACAATAACTTGTAAAAAAAAAAGAGTGGTGGATCACTGGAATAAATTAGGCAGGTTACACAGTCGTAAAAGACCAAAGTAAACTAGTATTTGATAAACCCAAAGATCCAAGCTTTTGGAGTAAGTACTCAGCATTTAGCAAAAACTGCTTGGGAAAACCGGCAGAAATGAGGCATAGATCAACATCTCACTCACGCAGTAAACCAAAAGGACAAAATGGATAAATGATTTAGACATTAAATGTGACATCATAAGTAAATCAGGGGAGCATGGGAAAATGTATCTGTCAGATCTATGGGTAAGGGAAGAGTTTTACCAAACAAGAGAAAGAAAGGGTCATGGGAAATAAATGATAAATGAGAAAAAAACGTTGACAGCAAATTTCTCTATTAAAGACTCATTTCTTAAGTACACAGGAAACTGAGCCAAATTTATAAAAATATGTTCCCCAGGTGACAAATGGTCAAGGCTATGACTAGGCAGCAGAAGAAATCAAAGCTATCAACAATCACATTAAAAATGCTCTAAAACACTACTGATTAGAGAAATGCAAATTAAAACAATTCTGAGATACCACCTCATATCTGTAACAAATGTTGGAGGGGGTGTGGAAAAATTGGGACATTAAAAGCACTGTTGGTGGAACTGTGAACTGATTCAGCCCTTCTGGAGAACAATATGGAACTAGGCCAATAAGGACTATAAAATTGTGTGTATTCTTTGACCCAGGAATACCACTGCTAGGGTTGTATCCCAAAAAGGTCAAAGGAAAAGGACCCATATGTATGAAAATATTTATAGCAATTCTTTCTTTGGTGGCAAAAAATGGAACTGGAATAACATTAATAACAAGCTGTGTTACATTGACTGTGATGTACCACTGTGCTACAAGAAATGACAAAGATGGAGGTTTCAGAAAAGCTTGGGAAGATTTGTCTAAACTCATGAAAAGTGAAGTGAATAGACTCAGAAGAATATGGGGTGATATTGTGAGGATGTCCTCACATCTCTTATCCAATGATCCAAGACAGTCCCAAAGGCCCCAGTGATAACAAATGTCACCCATCCTCAGAGAGTGAGCTGATGTGCCCTGAGTGCAGACTGAAGCAGATTGTTTTATTCTCTTTACTTTTTTGTTTTATTTTGTTTTTGTTTTCTTTTGCAACATGGCTAAGGAATTAGGTTTGGTATGACTTAACTCGTATTATTTTTTTAGGGTTTTTTTTTTTTTTTGCAAGGCAAATGGGGTTAAGTGGCTTGCCCAAGGCCACACAGCTAGGTAATTATTAAATGTCTGAGACCAGATTTGAACCCAGGTACTCCTGACTCCAAGGCCAGTGCTTTATTCACTACGCCACCTAGCTGCTCCTTTAACTCATATTTAAGTGGTATCAAATTGCTTGTCTTCTCAAAGAGGGAGAAAAAGAGGGCGGGATAGAATTTAGACTTGAATTTTAAAAAATGATTGTTGTAATTTTTTACATATAATTGGGAAATATTTAATGAAATAAACAATTAAAAATAAAAAACAAGTTCAATACAGAGGCCTACGTGTCGGTAGGAAGTACACCTTGAAATTTTTTTTTCCCACACTGATGAAAGATTGGTAATGGTCCCATTTTTATTACAGCTGGACTAGCACTAAAGGTGCAATCTCTTGCCATGGAAGAGAGTAAAAAAGGTGATGTCATTTGTCCAAAAATCAATGCCATCACATGCCATATAGGCAAGGGACCGCCTCATTGTTCAGACACAGCCTTGATTCTCATTTATGCCTCTAGGAGTCCTTTGAGGGACAGGGCTGAAATTAATTTTTTCCAGCTTCATACTAGATTTAACATTGACTTTCCTCCCTATTCTCCAATGCATAAACAAACAACCTCCGAATCCTCCCATCTCTAGGTCCTGTGATAAGTTATGTCAAGGGAAGCTTCACCAAACAGCCTTAAAGAAGTTTGCATCCCGTTAAAGGGAAAACTGGTACACAGAAAATTAAATGGATTGGAGAAGGGAGGGAAGAGGGAACAGATCAATTAAGGAGGCTACTACAATCGTCTTTGTTGGGTTTTTCTCCATATCTTCATGATCCCATTTGGGTTTTCTTGGCAAAGATCCTAGAATGATTTGCCGAACCTTCAACTCATTTTACAGATGAGGAAACTGAGGTATTCCAAGTTAAGCCAACTGTCTTGGGTCACATAGCTAACAATTGTCTGAAGCCAGCTTTGAACCCAGGAAGATATCTTTCCTCTAAGGCACTTAGCTGCCCCTTAATAATCCAGAAACTAATGTTTCTTGAACCAGAGCAATGACTCTGTGAGTGGAAAAAAAAGGAGAGATGCAATCAGGCAAGCATTTTGGTAAAGGGTGACTGACTATGTACTTGGCACTGCCCTAAGGGTGGAAGATACAAAGACCAAAGTAAAACTATCCCTTGCCTTCAAGGAGTTTATATTCAAATGGAAGAGATGATGTGAATATGAGCAGTAATATCAACTAACCAAGGTAGTTTGGGAATTTACTGTGGGGGTAGAATTAACAAAACTTGGTCATAAATCAGATCTCTCAGTATCTTTCCTATATTTCAGCCCAACTGAATGAAAAGTTGCCCCTAGAACATGGTCCTGTGACCTTTGCTCATGACCTCCTCCTGGAAATCTCTGAATTATCTAATCAGCTGAACATGCTGATATATGTATACTATCTATGTATGCATGTTTATATGTACACACACATATATCTTCTACACCCTTCCACTCATGACAGCCTCAGAGTCCAGTTCAAATGCCTTGTCCCTGACAACTTCCATGTTTGTTTTGGCTGGAGTGAATTCTTTTCCTTTGTGGGTAGTTTCCTTACAGGATTCATCATGAATAACTTTGTGTTACAGTGATGTCTTATCTCCCTTTCTCAACTTCAGGCTTTTTATGGGCAGGAACTATTGACTTAATAAATGAACTAAAATGCCAGAATTGGGTGATTTAAATCAAAATAACTAAAAACAAGGTTAAAATTGTGGATTCCAGAACCTGCTCATATTAGAAGGAAATTTATGCTCCCCAAATATGATATATTAAATGTTTTGGTAGAAAAGAGCTGAACCAGCATAAAAAAAAAAGACTTTTAATCACCTGCTCTTCTGTCATTGTCCCCCAGATTATTGCAAGCTTTTCATCTATCTCTATGGCAACAAGTACCTGGTTTATCATGTTAATTTTTAAGTGGTCTACTAATAAAGTGCCACTTTGGGACATTTTTTCTGAAATCACAGCAATCTTATAAGGATACACACACACACACACACACACACACACACACACACTTTTTTTTACTCCAACCATTTTTTTACTTCAAAAAATTCTACCTTGAGCGATCATGTCTCTAATTTTTTCTAACTAATACTCCCCTACCAGTAAAATCATTAGGTGGCTGTATAACCAGGAATTGGACCAAATGGTCAAGAGCTCTCCCTGAAGCAGCACTGGTGGAGACAAGTTGGCAACACCCCTGCATGGCAGCCTGTGGACACAGCTGATAGCTAAGCCCAACCAGGCTTATCTGCACCCTACAATTTCACCTAAGTTGGTCTTCTGGGAAGGGTAACTGCCACAGAGAGGCTTCAAAGTTTTCAAGCACATTGCATATATTGCCTCTTTTGAAAGACTTCATTCATAAATAGTAATTCCTACTAAGTCCCTTGTGTTTTTCTTGAGACCAGTACTACTGCTTGTTTCTTAGTTTTTCTATTATTTTATGAAATATCTTGCCCATTTAGGCTAAAATTATCCATTAATGTTTTTAATGAACACGAGTGCCTGAATTACCCACATAAGCTTTGGGACTTCTAAATTTGCACTAAATTTAGTGGATGCAAGTTTAACTATTAGGTTAAAAAGCTAAATCTGATAAAAGATTTTTGAAGTTACAAAATTCTTTCATATTAAGATTTGAGTAATGACTAACACTAGTTGAGATGGTTGTTAAGTGATTAATAACTTTCTCACTCAGAGAAGCCCTTTTATTCATACTGGCAACCTAAAGGAAAAACCTTTCTTTTTCACTCTAGAGCATTTACTTTAAAATATTCAACAATCATGGTGCCTGCATCTTGCTTTACTCTTCAAATAGGACATAGTCCACATATAAAATCATTCCAACTTTAATACAAAAATACAAACTTCATCACTGGTGGTGGCATTTTAGGTGAGCTCTGGAAAATGTGATTTTTCCCGAATTCAGTTACAAAACCTACTGTGACTTTTAAAAAACCTTAACGTCTGCAGAAATCCAGAAGCAGAATTTCCACATTTACAGAATACTCAAGAGCAATGTTTGCCTGTGGACAATGAGCTGAGAATCCCCCATGAACCACATAAAAAGGAATCTGACAGTCACCACAATCACAAGAAAGCAGCGGCGATTTCAAGGAGCTGTACACTCCATACCAATCTTAGAACATTTTTGTTTTATAAATACAACCAGAATTAGGGCACATGAAGAGTATACAGAAGAGTATTAACCTCTCCTTTCTTCCCAAACTACCATGCATTTTTTCAGAATAAATATAACAAACTTTAAAAAAAGGGAAGAAAATCAATAATGTTCCCCTTGAACAAGTTTAAAACTAACTTAACCGATATTTGAGAAACCTACTTTTTGGGAAAAAAAGGTCAGTTAATTCCCTCCTTGGCACATTTTAGTAAATTTTATTATAATAAATGTCAGAAAATCAACATGTTTGGCAAACTTGTAGATGATGACTCAAATACAATCAGGTAAAGTTTTAGCTGATAATAATACATCTTGATTATAATGCATTGAAACTGAGCTGCATCACTGAAAAACACCCGCAGTATCCACAATATTTTATAGACAATTCAAAAAGCAACAAGAATCCAATCCAATCAAAAACTTCTTCATTATACTTCTGCTATTCCCATAGTTTTCACACTATAGAAAGACAAGAGAAACCATTGACTGGAAGGGCAGTAGGTGATCAAGAAATGGGCATATCTCATTGTGGCTGTATTTTTAAAAACACAATCTCTTATAAAATCAGAACAATTCTCGCGAGCAAGAATCTGTATCTGAGATCTATATAAATCTCTCCTTTCATACAATTTTTACTGCAGCCTCATTCAGAGTTATGTTTTTTTTTTTAGGTTTTTGCAAGGCAAATGGGGTTAAGTGGCTTGCCCAAGGTCACACAGCTAGGTAATCATTAAGTGTCTGAGACTGGATTTGAACCCAGGTACTCCTGACTCCAGGGCTGGTGCTTTATCCACTGCGCCACCTAGCCGCCCCCAGGGTTATGTTTTATACCAATCCAATACAGATGAAAAAATACCACATATACTAGTAAAAAGGCAGCAACATTTAAAATTCATGCCTTGCCTTAAACTTTTTATAAAGACTGGTTCATATAATTCTAAAACAAAATAGGAACAACTTCAAATATCCTCAAAGAAAATGACTTAAATAAAATAGAGATTCTTAAACTGGGGTCTGTTTAAAAAAAAAAAAACCTGATAAGCATTTCAATATAATTGGTTCCCTTTGTAGTATTATGTATTTTATGTTTTTAAAAATATTCTTCTGAGAAGAAGTCTAGCATAGGCCTCACCAGACTGCCAGAGGGGGACAACTCCCAAAAAGGTTAAGAACCCTTGACTTGAGAAAAGTCACTGTTTTCCATGATACAGCACAGGGAGAAATGTATTATAAGAGTTGTGTGGGAAAAGTCAACTTTAATTTCAGGAAACAAGAATTTTCTTTCTCCTTTAACTAATCTAATTGTATTAAGTCATTGTGGCCATTACTCCAAACATATAATCAATTCTAGTACATAGTACATACATGTAGCCAAGCAAGAAGCATAACTTAAGACTCACAACAAAAATCTAAAGCAAAGACACCTGGTATTAAACTACCTTTGAAAATGAAGGACAAACAACAATAACTAATACAATCCATTCAAGCAGCTGAAGATTTCTCTTAATTTTTGATAGAGTTTCAAGAATAAAGGAAAATTTTGAGAAGTGCACCTGCATATCATTAAAAACATGCTACCTCCTTGACTATTTCTATTTCAAAGCTTTTACAGCCCAAAGTACCACTCTACTAAAACAAAAACAGCAGCTTTTAGTGAAGTTGACAAATAAGCCTTTTGTGGTCCTTTCACTTTTGAGGTCAACGCCAAACTTTGCCCTTCTATTTCAGCTCACCATCCAGACTGACTCTTCAATATGAAGAGTTGCAGAAGCACAGACTGAGATGACTATTTGTTCACTCCACAATTACTCTCATCCCCCCCACCAAAAGCCTACTTGCTGACAGAAGGGGATTGATCAAGGTAGGTAAGTAGGAGCCCAAAGCAGAACTGCTTTACAGTTATAATTAGGCATCTGGGACCTGTAAAGCTGCATTTTGCCAGATACATATTTTCTGGCAATTCAGGTGACTAAAATGAATTTCATATTCCGAGGCATTTATTCAATTGTGAAAGATGGAAAGATAGGAAGGAAATAATTTTCTTAAGTCTCCCTATTCAGAATAAGCTGGTCATACTATGCTGTAGATGCAACATTTTTATTCAAGGTGTGTGTGTGTGTGTGTGTGTGTGTTGGTGGTGGTGGGGAAACCCATACGAACTATATTGTGTGGGAACCTATAAACTTTTAGTTATTACAAATATAAAGTCAATCAATGCTTCTGACAGGTAATCAGCTTCGGGGACTGAATTTGTTTGGGGGTGTTGACACTGAATGAATAAGCTAGTAATGAGTAACTTATAAAAGATTCCGAAAAGCCTGACTATCAGCTACTCTTTCCCCAAAGATGTAAGAAGTAAGCACATTTCCTATATGAAGGGTTAATGATCGTGCTCTTCATGTCATACTTCAAAGGTAAGTTTTATTCACATCTTGTTCAGCTGCCAAATACAGTCCTCTCCAGAGCTTTTTCCAAAGGCGGATGTCCTAAAAAGCCTTTTAATGTTTCTTTCTAATCATCCCCTCAAGCATATGCAACATTATGACTTATTCTTTAAAAATCAGAGCTAAAAGGAACACTGATTACTTACTGCAAGGAATCAGTCTCAAACAAAACCACGATCAAGAATAACTAACTTACAAGCAACTGGTTCTGACAATTTAGGTGTTTTTTCTATGTTTTTTAAACATAATATTTCAAAGTCTTCAGACTAAGACTATATGGGTCAACCAGTTCCCATACATACCGAAAATAAACCAAAGACGACGCTCCCTAATCTTCCCCTTAAAACTGCCAGCTAACTGAAAAGAGGAACTTCACTATCTTATTTCTTGCCAGAGCACTATCCCTTCAATGAGTCAGGAGCATCAGGCTCAGACAGAGGCTTAATCCCACAACCTTCCCTAACCAAAATTATCCTTAAATTTAAATGATCCCCCATTCAAGTCTTAACCTCCATCATTTACAAACTGAGATATTGCTTTTAGGGGTTCCCTTAAACAGAGAAATGTCATGCTTTGGAAAAAGACTGGGTAGGGAAAGGATGAGCTGGACATAGGTTAAGAGACTACCAGTGAAAGCTCCCTTCAGCCATGCAGGAAGCATCCCCTCTGCCCTCCTCATCTAAAATTGTAAAAGACAGACTTCTAGCTTTGGCTGGAATTGTGAAATGAGCTTCTATTGCATAAAGAAGATGAGATTTTTCTTCTAGCCAGGGATGTAAAATCTCAACAAGTATGTGCTAGAAACAGCATTATAAAGATCTCATGAAGCTTCTATTTTCATGCAAATCTTCCTCAGTCTCCATCTGCTGAAATTTTCCCCTAGTTCCAGGCCCAGTTGAGGTACCACAACCTCTTCCAGGAGTGACCCCCATATTCTCTGGCTAAACAAATCTTTCTCTAAGTCTCTCAAAGTCCTCTGTTCGAACCTGGTTTTCTGTACTTATTTCCATACTCATTTACATTATTTATATGTACATTTTCTAGTTTCTCTTTGAAACTCAAAGTTTCTTGCAGGCAACAACTAGGACTTATTTATTTCATTTTTTCATATACCTAAAAGGGAACATCTGCTTATAGAAGGTACTTAAAAAATGTTTCTTGAGTTGAACAAAAAAAACCAAACCTTGCCCTGAAGACATTTTAAATCTCTTTGGAGAGAAAAAGGCCAATGTCACATTTCCCCAAAGTTGCTCCAGGTATCAGAGAGAAGTCTGGGGGTGCCACAGGACTACCTAATGTGTGGCACTGCTGCAGCAATGGGGTGGGGAAGAAGAAAGTACTTTTGTGAGAATGCCACAAAGAGCTCTTAAAAGGGGAAGGGGTGCTCGCTTTGGCAGCACATATACTAAAATTGGAATGATACGGAGAAGATTAGCATGGCCCCTGTGCAAGGATGACACGCAAATTCGTGAAGCGTTCCATATTTTTTGCCATATAGTGAGTGATTGATTACCTGCCCTCCCATAGGGAGGAGGGAAAGCTACTTGACTCCTACCAGGATTGCACTGTATATGTAATGATCATCTACATAAATTTTATATGTATAATAATTTCCATTTTTATATGTTAGGTAAATATTTGTAAGAGTTATACTTACACAAATGAAATTATTATAATGAGTACTAATATATTTTTTTCATGTTTCATTGCCTGAATAAAAACTGTTTATCACTGTTAAAAAAAAAGGGAAGGGGCTAGAATTTGCAAGTGGTACTGAATGAGTTAAAAAATTCTGGATAAAGGGAAGGTTGGTTGAGATGACCAGAATGTCATCTCATGATAGAAACAAGCAGCCCCTGATTGAATGAAGCACAAAGTCTTCAGGAATTGCCAGTGATATGGGTGATAGTCAATGAGTACTAATGAGCCACATTAGAGAACAGAGTCTAACTTTGAGAAGATGAATCTAGCAGCAAAGTGCAGAATGGGTGAGAGAAGAAGATAAAGAGGAAAAAAAAAAGTGGGAGAACCCAGGAAGAAGCCATGACATGGTAAAGGAGGAGACAAGACTGTCTGGCTAGTTCTTTGGTGAGGATGGAATAAGAGGTGAAATCATTCTGTATAAATACCAAGGTGTTCCAAAACATACCATGCTACCGAAATCATACGCGTTTTATTAAGATCAGGTGGATTTGGGGCTGCATTCTGGAGGGAGAGTCTGGGTCTAACTTCTATCAAGAAAAGGGAGGCAGACTATAGGGGTTCTGTTGTCATTTTTCTATTTTTTTTAAAGAATATGGTTAGAATATACAGCCCAATTTTAAAATGAGAGAAACTCTGAAAAGGTTAATGTGTTCTTCACTTAAATGACAACCAAAAGAGATTTTACATTTGCCTAGCTAAGATTAACATAAGTATTAGCTCACTTTAAAAAAGACTCTATTAAGATCAGTCATTTTTCCTTCAGTACATTGAAAGAGACATGCTTATTTTAGAAACCATCTTCTAATGACTATATTTTAAGTTCCATTATTGGATGTGCTATAATCTACATTCACATCAAACTGGCTTGCCCCAAAATAATCAAGCATGTTGCTTGGGGGGGGGGGGGGGAAGGATAATACATGCTTCCTGAGCTAAATCAACACACTGTTTTGTAATTACAGTTCATGGGATGAGTAGAGAGGTGTTAATAAGCTTCACTAGATGATACTTTCTTTGCTTATTCACATTACCTTTATTGTTTAAAAAGAAATACTTTAAGATAAGACATCTTTATAATTAACTTTTTATCATAAATTCTAGAAATGAGACACTTGGGAAAGATCCTAACAATTTTATAAATATGTACCCCACCCCTCAATCCTAATCTTCTTACCTACATTCCCAAGGGGAAACAACCCAGGAGAGTAACCTATAACACATCATTCCCAGAAAATGCAATATTTAATATTATAAAATGTTTTTGAGTTAAGGGATTTAGAAGTCAATAAGCTTTTCAAAATCTCAAGACAGGTTGAGATAATCAATCTCATGGTTAGTTTTCAATATTCCTTAGAATACATGGGCAATCAATAGTTGATATAATTCATGATAGCCTTTTTCAATGGCAGAACTTTAAATATTTGGGGAAGGAGAAATCCAATTAAATAAAAAAAAAATCTAGTTACATTTTACTATCTTACTGCTAGAAAGTCTAATCTAACAGCATTTCCCACATCAAACTGATTCAATGGCCTAATTCTCCCATTTCTAGCCTAACCTTTTTAGTGTCAGATGCTTATCAAAAGCAAAATATGGTCACTATATAGGTGCTCTTAGGCAGTAGGCTTCCAAGGAATGACTTTTGTTGAAGAAGCTGAAGAATAACTGAAAAGAAAGGAGAATGTGCATGCCTTGTCATTTCCACAGGAAATGAATGAGCAAAGCAAAAGGAAAGAAAGAAAGAAAATAGAGATGGATAGCAGGGACACTTAACTCAGGCTCCCAGAAGCTGTTCTTTAAAGTCATGGAGATAATATACAAAATATTCTCCACCCCCCCCCAACCCCACCTGAATAAACAATAGAAAAAGAAGAGATGAATGATGTGACACACAGGATTTCAGGAACATGAAATTGTATTTATACCTTTGGTTTCTCTGTTCCCTTGCATCTCTTCTACACCTGCTAATTTAGAGAAGGTGGAAGAGGGAAGTAATGGCAGCATATGTGCTGGGTGAGATTTGTGTTAAATTACTACTTTGGGGCACAGAACTAGGCTAATAGGGCAGGTGTTAGAACAAATTGCACATAGCAGTGACAGGCATTTCCCCCCACATTTCATTCCTTCCACTAGTTTGAAACCATAGGTTCTCTCAATTTTACTCTTATAATTAACTCTGGATTTTCAAAAAAACAGATGTGCTAAACATGAGGTTACCTTTCCAACTTCTGGAACGTTTAGGCAAGAAATGCCAAGTGGGGAAAAAACAACTTCTCCTTTGTTACAAAACAATAGAGCTCTCCTCCCTTTGTCTCAATTTTCATAATAGTAACTTGTATATAGTCAAGCCAGTCAAGAAATCTTTTCATTCACAAATTATCTTTTCAAAATAGGGGATCTTTAAAGAACGACTCACAGGAAAGCCAAGACAACTGTAGCACAAATCACTAACCACAAGCTAACAGCAAAAATCAAATACTCTTTCTGAACACTTCATCAAAAGGAGCAAAATCTGAAAAAAGAAAGGAAATTAAAAAGTGTTCCCTTTACATATTTTCATTTAGTATAACTTCCCTACGAAAATAGAGGAGGAAAAAGAAGCTTTAATTTTTTTAATTGGCGCAATTTCACTCATATATTAAACTTTTATATAACAGTGATAAAAATCTGTCTGTAGACTCAATAGATCAAAAGCCTAAACAATAAGTCAGTCAATAAATATTTGCTGTTTATAATAAAATAAGTATATATAGAAAAACTTAAAAGCACAAATTGTGCATACACATCAAAAGAAGCTGCAGTAAAAGTCTTTCTTGGTCTCTCTTCTTGCTTAGTAGAGATTACTCGTATTAAAATTCAGAATGTCTCCTAGTTGCAAACACTGCCTTTCCAGTACTCTGCTTCTTGGAAAAGTATCAGTTGCTCAATTCACATAATCTTCCTGAGAGAGCATTTTTAATTAGAATAATGTCAAATGCACTTTTTTTTTGCAAGGCAAACAGAGGTTAAGTGGCTTGCCCAAGGCCACACGGCTAGGTAATTATTAAGCATCTGAGACTGGATTTGAACCTAGGTACTCCTGACTCTAAGGCCGGTGCTTTATCCACTATGCCACCTAGCTGCCCCTCAAATGCACTTTTAAGTCAGCAGTCCAAACCAGTTCGATGCTAACCAACTGCTTTTGAATACTTTCTTAAACCATTCTGCCTGTCAGTTCATCTAAGTCAGTTAAAACAAACTTTTAACAGGAGAAAATACATTTACAGCCTAAGCGGACAATCTGAAATCAATAATTCAAAGTTTGATCAAGTTTAAGTAGCCAAAGAGGAATAGAATCTCACCTGGTTTGGAGAGAATTATATGAGAAGCAGGTGCATTTCACCACACCCTGTCCCATCCAAAGGCATGCCACAAGAACAGACATGATGACAAAACTTCATGATTAACATCTCCAACTCCACTTTAATAACAATATGTCAATCAGCAGACACCAGACAAGTCATTTGGTCCTGTTGAGTGATCACGCAGCCTGTGAATCAGGAATTCCAAAGAGGGACAGCATCTTCTCCAGAGGCAGATCACCACACCTTTGGACAGCTTTAATTCTTAGCAACTTGTTCTCTAATGTGCCTTTGCAGAATCAGGAGAAAGTGTGGAACAGTAGTAGAAAAACACTGGAGTATTTGATCTGGAATCAAAGGTTCAAAGCCTGCTTCTGATGCTTGCTACCTGTGTAACCTTGGGCAAGTCATCTAATCTCCTCTGGTTTGTTTCCTCACCTATAACATGAAGGTGTTGGACGAGATGATCTCAGAGGTCCCTCCACATCAGCTCCCTCCCACATCACAAGTTCTTCAAATATTAGAATACAGTTATCAAGTCCCATTGTCCTCCCTCAAGGTTTCTATTCTCCAGGCTGACCATCCCCAATTCCTTCAACCAGCATCTATGACAAGGACTAAAGGCCCTTCACCATCCTGGTTGTCTTTGCTGGAGGCTCTCTAGCTTAAAAATGCCTTTGTTAAATTGCAGCACCCAAAAGGAAGTAGTCCAGATGTGCTACAAGTGGTATGGAGGAACTATCATCTCCTTGGCAGCGTGTGGTACAGTGGATGAAGGGTTGGGCTTGGACTTAGAAGACTTGAGGTCAAATTCAGTCTGAAACACTTAGCAGCCATGTGAACCTAGGCAAGTCACTTACCCTGCCTGTCTCACAACATTTAGTCTCTTAATAAAGACCTGTTCCCTTCAACCTTCTCTTAGTTTCCAAAAGCTATGTCTTTCTTAGTGTAGCTCAGGATCTATGATATCTCTCTAATATAATGGCTACAGAAAGTCCAAAACTAAAGCCACCATTTGAGTCTACCAATGCATTTTGGAATGTGTCTTACAAAAGCAAACAGCAATCATTTCTTTTCCTAGACACGGGGCAGACAAAACAGAAAGTACTTGTAGGCACCACGATCACTTCCTCCCGGACTAGAGTGTTAGTGAAATTTTTTTAAAACACAAAGTAGAGTAAGAAAGGTAACTACACCACAATGCTTGTGCTTTTAGAAAACAAATAATACACTAAGGAATATAATCAGTAAATGAGTGTATCAAGAAAAATCAGATAATTTAAGCAAAAGCTAGCCAAAGATGTTAGGAGGGGGAGATTTAGGTATCAGATGGGGATAGGTTCTTCCCAACTAAGATTCCACAATTCTATGACTCCAAATCATCTTCAATTTATTTATGCTTATTTTCCCCTTCGGATACTAACTTAAAAGCCCCAATTTTATGACTCAGATAGTTTACTATGTATTTTTACTGCTCATCCATGATAGTTATCTTGGCAGGAAATCGTCTCATTTGACAGTTTGATAAAACAAGAGTAACAACAAAAAAAGGACACTCATTTTTTTTAAAAGGAAAAAAATGACTTGATTACTGTCTTTGAGTATTTTAATAAGAGAGAAGCTGACGAGCTGTCCTTCATAGCCATAGAAAACTGAAATGGGCTTAAACCTGGCAATTTTGGTTGGACACAAAGGAGCCCTTCTTGACTGTCAAGGTAACAAAACACTGGAAATAACACTGAAGAAGGCTTAGGTAATGCACCATTTGGTATCTTCACACAGAAACTACAGGGGCAATAGGTTGAGGGAAAGGTACTAGCTTTAGGGATAGCAGGACTAGGGATGGAGAAAAAGGGTTGAATGCTAGCTTTATTAATTATTGTGTGTCTCTGAACAAGTCACTTTATTTCTCTGAGATTTAGCTCCTCTATTTTCAATATGGGGAAATTGGACTAAATGACTTCAAAGTTACTTTCAGCTCTAATTTTATGATACTAGAAAACAATGAATGTTCTGTTATGGTTAATTTTATCAAGTTCAAATATTATTGAAATTATGGGTTATTTATATGATTTTAAGTTCTAAATTCTCAACCACTAATAGTTAAAATCAATTTAAGAATCTCAGAGGAAAAAAAATCTCTGGTAAGGGTTTAGTATTTAACATATATAGACAACAGAAATATACAAGACCAAAAGCCACTCTCTAATAAATAAGAAGTCAGAGATTATGAACAATAATTCTCAAAAGAATTCCAAACTATTAATAACCACATAAAAAGGTTCCAAATTACTAAATCACAATAACCTTGAATCTCTATTTCATGTCCGACAATTTGGCAAAGATTTCAAAAGATGAAAAATAGTCACTGCTGGATGGGCTGCGAAAAGACAAGCACACTTAATACACTACTGGTGCTGTGAATTAGTATAACCAATCTGGGAAGCAATTTGGAATTATGTAAATAAAGTGTCAAAAAATGTCCATGTCCTTTGTACCAGAGATTACAAAATACTCACAGCAGCACTTTTTCTGGTAGCAAAGAGCTGAAAACAAAGGAGATGCCTATCAGTTAGGGAATGGTTCATCAAATCATGGCTTGTAAATGTAACAAAAAAGCACTGGGTTGTATGAAAAGCCATATACGATAACCACAGAGAAGCACAGGCAACTCTCCATAGGACCTATGGGACCCAGGAATATAGTGATAGGCAAAGGTAAGAACTTGGGGGCAGCATCCTGAACTGGATTCCAGTCATGTCACCAAGAATTATCTCTACAAACCAAAGAACAGGGGCAGCTAGGTGGCGTAGTGGATAAAGCACCGGCCTTGGACTCAGGAGTACCTGGGTTCAAATCCGGTCTCAGACACTTAATAATTACCTAGCTGTGTGGCCTTGGGCAAGCCACTTAACCCCGTTTGCCTTGCAAAAACCTAAAAAAAAAAACAAAAACAAAACAAAAAACAATATCTGTGATGCTGATTCTATCCAATTCAAAATCTGGAAACAGTGCTCTTTAAGAAAGCTACACCTTCTGGTTCAGACACGAGGAGAGGAGGGAGGTGGTGAGGTGGATGCCAGAGAAAGACACTCTGGCTGCTATCACTTCCCACCAGCTCTCTGCTTCCAAATGGTTAGGACTACAGTGACTTTCATTATAGGAGACAAGGCAGGGTAGAAATTCCAGGGGTCTGAATGGCATGCATTTGTTTAAATGTCTGGAGTCTAATTTCAGCTTCCACATCCTCAGAAGAAGGAACACATAAGAACATATCTATGAGTTTCTTCAGTTCCCCAAGTCTACTCTCTGTCTCATGGTGAAGCATCCTAAGGAGATCAACTCAGATAATTTCTACTTTGTGGACAAAAGTTTTTCTTTTGAAATGTATTAATTGGCCATGCAGAATTTTTTTCTCCCTTTTTCTTTAAAAAAAATTATTATAAGGGACGGTCATCTGGGAAGGATAAGAAGAAAGATAAGAAGAAATCTAAGTGATGTACAGACAAAAGACAGCAATAAAAGTTTCTTTTCTTATCTCCTGAGCTAACCCCCAGAATATCCAAACTTTGGTTCAGATTCACTAGGATGGTCAATCTTGTGCCTGACAACAGGAGGCAGACATATGATCTAATGGTAAACCCTTCCTGCTGTCTGACTCAAGAGTTCATTGCTCTACTACCAATGAGGAAGATTAAATGAATCACTAGAGCAGGAGGGAGGGAGGTGGTGAGGTGGATGCCTCACCATGTGGTGTAGGCCAACCTTGGATTCCAAGACTTTAATGCCCAAAAGATTCAAAGGTCCTCATCATAAGGAGGTTTCATTGAAAGGACACTTGGACACTGACCATGATGCTAAAATAAGATTCTGGAGCTAAAACTTAATAGAAGAACCTAAGTTTTGTCCTATCCAAACCAAAGGTTGGCAGATTTAATCATTCACACTATACATAACAGAGGAAAATGTTTATGCTCTAGAGAAAAGTCCTACTATATCAAGTTATAGGATCCTATTAAACTATTAAAATTTTTCCTTTCCAGTTCTCTGCCCTCAACAGAAACTGGTGAAGCATCAGATATGGAATAATTACAATTGATTCCAGATTAGGACAGAAAACAACTCCTTCCTCAACCAGGTAAAAATCTCATGACTTTTTCTTTGGAAAATTCTTAAAGAATTCTACTCAGAACACAAACAAACTTCCAGACTTGTGCCTGTCAGAGTACCCTGGAGTAGTAGATGCTGCTGAGCCACAAGTTAAAAGGAGCCAACTCAGGTCTGACTGAAAGGGATTAGAAAAGCCAACAGGGTTCCCTATCCCAATCCCTTCTCCACCAAGCCCATGACAGGGTCTCAGCTCAACAACCTCCATGTCCCCCAACAGAAAGGACAAGCTCAGCCCTGGAGGGGATTGCAGTACCTGTGTATCAATGGAAAGAGAAAAATAGTGAGTAAAGGGGGAATATAAGAAGTAAACCTGAATTCAAATCTAGGACACAAAAAGATGAATCCAACAGAGGATCCTGAAAACCAAGGGAGTGAAACCTCAAGATGAAATAAAAGAACATTAACACAATGAAGGACTTACAAAATTTAGAATATCATCCATTCCCCATAGATCACTGAACAGTGATCTATTCTATTGCAGCTGCAAGAAATTTCATGGTGGTTGAAAAAGGAATTAAAATCCAGAAAATTTTTTTGAATGAATTTAGATCAGATGCAAAATAATGTAAACTAAATTGGAATAATTAGAATTGAACATAAGATGGAAAACCTCTTCTATGAAGTAAAAACTGGGAGATTCGAATCCAGAAAAATACTTTAGTAGATTATAATTCAGCAGAAAAGATACAGAAGGCAACACTTTAAAAGAACACAAATTCTACACTAGCCTAAGTGACAAACCTTAAAGTCTAGATGCACAGAGACATCATGAGGTTTAGACCTCCCAGAAGAAAACATTACAAATCAAAAAAAAAAATGTGAATATTATAATGCCAAAAACAGACAACAAAGCATCCATGGAGATAATTCACTGATTGTCATCAGGGGAAAAAAAAATACAAAATCCTAGTTAAATAGTTAAATTTAGTAATTTCAATAAAAGAGACCAGGAAAAAGTTCTTCAAAATTGAAGAAAAGACATAGATTTGCTCAGGACCATTAGACAATCATGAGAAATTTCTTAAGATGCAATCATTTCTCTGTCCCTCAAAGGTAGAGAAAACGTAAAAATATTTGACATCAACATGCTGATGGAGAAGTTTCTTTAAAATGAGTTGAACCAGGTATGGTCCCAAAAATGTGACATGATTTGGCATCTCCTATTCCATTCCTCCTTCTTTAAAAGGTGAGGTTTCTAGGCATGGAATACTAGGTGTGTTAGATCTGGGGAAGGAGCCTTGCTAAGGTTGGAAAGAGCCTTGATATTCTTTGGGAAATATAAATGATGTTAAATTCAAAACCAGTTGAGCTTACCGTTATTTCTTTCAGACTTTTTTTTTCTGGCATCATTTTGCTAGTAATTAATCTTCTAAGGACACAAACTTGAGTTGGGAGCAATGGCTTAGTACTATACCTATATTCAAGGTGACTGGAGAAGGGTCATGGTGATAGATAGTCGAAGATAAAAACTCCAATTATTCAGCTAAAAAAAGGTAGTCTCATTAGGGTTCAGGGGGCAGAAATATAAACTATTTTTATTTAATAAGGGAAGAAAATCTCAAGTGGCAAAATTACATTCTGACTATTACTAAGGGAGAGGAGACTATCATGGATACCAGAGGACAGGGGTTGCAGAGAGCTCAAAATCTGCTCCTGCCTCAGACATTAGGAGCCCATGTAGAGCAAGTCATCTAATCCCCCCTTACTCAGAGCAGATGATTCTAAGTCATGGGTTATCTATCTACCCTGATGAAGAACAAATCCTAGCATTCTCCCAAATCTCTCCCAAATATAAAAAGTCCATTAGAGAGAGAGAGGCACAAGCAAAGTGCTTTTCCAGTGGGGGCTCCGTCTTACCAAGGAAATCACAAGAAAAATAAAAATTAAAAAAGTAAATATTTATTAAAGATAATTATGTAATATGTCTATGGAACTGATCTGGAAAATTACATATATCATTTAAAAATTTTTACATATGCTAACAATTTTAATGTGTATATACATGGAAGGTTGGATTAGGCATCCTGGACAGTTTTCTATCTAATAATAATAGCTAGCATTTAGTGCTTTCAGATTTCAAAAGTATTTTACAACTATATCATATGAGGTAACTGCCACTCTTATCTCCATTTTGCAGATAAGGAAACTGAGCAAACAGCATAGTGACTTTCTCACACATATTCAGCAATTTGAACTCAGGTCTTCCTGATTTCAGGCCCAGACCTCTATCTGCTGTATGACTTAGATGTCTCGATTACTTAGCTTTCTTGGTGCCTCAGAAAGGTGTGTTTTCCTTCATGACTCAGTGTATATTTTTCTTTTTTTCTTGGCCTATATTTTTTCAAGGACAATCTATAAACTACATGATCTACAAGTCCACTCTGAAGACGAAGTCTGCTAAGATATTAATTGGGGTTGTTATGCTACAGAAAAAGACTTCTATGGATTTCTAAAATACTACAATTAAGTTCTAAGCACTGGCTGAATATTTTAGTAACACCCTAGGAAATTAGTTAAGATAAGAGAAAAAAATCTACTAAAGGAATTCAATTCTCATTGACTGGGGGTGGTCTTATAGTCTTGAATGCTGCTTATATCAGCAGAAGTTAGGAATGCAGGCCTGGTTATAAACTAGGTCTATTTTGATAAAGCTAACTCTCTTCAGAAAGGAACATCAACAAATGATTGGCTAGCAAGTAATGAAATATTGGGATAACTTAGAAGATTATTTATTTAAGATTCACTATAATTTGCTCGGGTGTAAGGAATAACCATATCAATGAAACCATAGATTATAAATACTATTATCAAATCACTTACATTAAAGCAGAAATTAATTGCTAACAACAATCAACTAACTAGACAAAATTAATATGCCATTGACAACATTTTGAAAATCATGCCAATTATTCAAATTAAAATATCTAGTTACTAGAATAAATTCCCATCTTGACCAATATATTTTCCTATAATGGCTATATTGGGAGCAAAAATATGATAACACATTCTAAGTCACACTTTGAACAAGTCTAAAACCATAATACCCAAACATGGGAAAACATAAGTCTATATTCTATTCTGTCAGAGTAGAGTAGGGGAAGATGAAAATACTATGCAAGAAGCAATAAACAAGGACTTAGATGTCTATGTATAACAAAGTCACTCTACATTTTGCCAACATGATCATACACTTGAAATAAGGCTATAAGTGGCATATTTTTATTCAAATTTTTTTAAAATGAAGTCTTCAAAGACAGTTTGTTTTGAAAAGAATAAAAAAGAATAGTACCCACTGACACGTCTGTACATCCAATGGCTCAGATCATGGGAATGTCCAAGAGCTACAGTGCAATATGGTACCCCTCTGGTCCAGACTCTTGCATGCTTTGCTGGCTGGAATGTTTTAAATCTTGTTTCTTATTTACAGGTAATAATAGTGACTTTGTTGTGGAAAACAAGAGTGGCCACCTTGAGATCGACAGTCTGTCAAAAGCCATTGGTATTTGAACTGTAATTCCCTTAGTTTGGGGATCTATAGTACTAAAACTTATGAGGACAGGTTGGATTCAATAAAATAATGTTTTTTTGTCTTTGTTACATTCATAGTTCAAGGGCTCAGAAGTCACAGCTACAGAATCCTCTTTTTAAAGACTTGCTGTAAGGCAGTCAGGTTAGAGGCAGCTGATGGTCCAGTGGATAGAAAGCAGTACCAAGAAGTAGACCTGAGTTCAAATCTGACCTCAGACATGTACTAGCTTGTGTGACCCTGGGCAAGTCACTGAACTTTTCTGTGCCTTAGTTTCTTCATCTGTAAAACGGGGATCAAAACAACTCCTACCTTCTAGGGATTTTGTGAGGATCAAATGAGATAACTGTAAAATGCTTAGCAGAGTGTCTGGTAAAATAAGCATTATAGAAACATTATTATTATTATTATTATTATTATTATAGTGACTCATAGTCCCTGTAACTCAAGGAGCACAGCACACTAGTGTTGTCCACTGCACAGAAGCAGGAGTTCATGATATAGACACACCCCAACCAAACAAATGGCTAAAACTTCTGACTTTCAAATTCAACTCTTTAAAGAATCCTGTACTATATATAGAAATGATTTTTACCCTTTGGGAAACAATGGCTCATTTTTACTGAAATTGAGTTTAACAATGGAATTATTTGGTATTGAAAAATACAGAATACTGAACTGGGTTATGCAAAGCCCAGCATAGTGAGAACATGTGACTGTATTAGAATATCTGCTGAAAAAACTGCCATCAACTGTGTAAAATCCTCAAGCTTGTCCTGGGTGACAAAATTGTGAAACCAGATACCAGCTTGACTGCAAAGACTCAGCCATCTCTTCACAGGCCACTTTTCTAAAGAAATTTGTCCCCAATTCCTAACTTGAGATAAGGATCACAAAAAGGAAAGTGGGAGAATGGAATATTTCCATACTGCCTGAAGCCTAGTTTTGACTGGTACACATTCAATGACACATTTGATTCACACTGAATTTTTTACAAAGTATTTTTAAAAGAAAAAATAGCAACCCAAGAGTCACATGCTTAAGGACTTCCAGTTCCTTTGCTGGCTAAAGAATTTTCAGACTTTATTGCACGGCAGGGAGTTGGTACATTACTAGCCTCTTGATTCTTAATGTGCAAATTTGAATCCAGATAGGAGCAAATTCAAATGGAGTTCAAGAGAAAAAAGCCTAGTCTAAGTGGATACAAAACACAAAACTGGACAGGCCTGGACTGCCACCAAAATGGTCTCACACAGGTCTCCAATACAAGTTGTAATTTACAACGTAAGAATTCTGGTAAACACAACGACACAAACCTAATACAACTCACTTTTTTGATTTTCTATTTATTTTCTGAGTAGGGTTTAAAAAATACATTCTTTGAAAATGCTTTCTCTATTTCTCACAGAGCTTAAGTTAAACAAGTGTTACTGATTAGTGAAGTAAGGCTAGTTAGTGAAGAAGTTAGTGCACTGCATTCAAGGTGAGGGAGGAGGCCTCTCCGGTTCTAATTCTGGCTTTGTTATGGGGTGACCTTGGGAACAAGTCATCTTCTTCCCTAGGTTGTGAGTTTTTTCATTCAAAAAAAGAGAGAAAATGGGTCTATATTACCTCTAAGATTCCAGATCCCCTTGATTTAAAGTTTCAGAGTGTTCGAATTATTTGCTGAAAGGAGGGAGGAGTTTTAGGAGGTAAAGGGGATCCCTAGATTGAATAACATTACTCAAAAAAAATTTAAAAATTCCCTCAAGTCCCAAGAGAAATCCTTTGTTTTCTACAAATCATTCTATAAAAAATCTTTTAAGTAAAATTCTCAAACTAAGACTAAACAGGAAAAGAAATCACCTTTATAAGTCATGCAGTCAGTCAGTTTAGTCAAGAAGCAATTATTAAGTGTCTACTGTGTGCTAAGTTCTGATGATAAAAAAGAAAGTCAAAAGACAATCCCCCTATTCCCAGAGAGCTCCCAGTCTCATGGTGCGTAGGACAAGCTATCTACAGAGAGAAGGCATTGGCATTAAGAGGGAGAGGGAAAGACTTCCTGCAGACTGGGGTGGGGAGAAGATATTTGAGCTGAAAGCTGGAAGAAGCCAGGCAGAGATGAGGAGACAGTCAGGAGATGTGGAGGGTCTGTCTTGTGCTAGTAATAGCGAGGATGTCTTGGCTATCAATTGAGTCAGATGCTAGAAGACAGAAAAAGGTTGGAGGGGATCTGCTTAGGAAAGTCTTTGAAAGCCAAAAAGGATTTTTTATTTGATCCTGGAGAAGATAGGGAATTTATTGAATAAGGAGGTTGATATAATCAGACCTGAGCTTTAAGGAGATCAATTTAACAACTGAATGTAGGATGGCCAAGAATGGGGAGAGACTTGAGGCAGGGGACCCCCCTACTCCCAAAGCAGGCTACTCTAATAATAGCCTAGGTATTAATTGATGAGGGCCTGAATCAGGGATCGAGATGAAGGAGTCAAAGATGATCCCTAGAGCTTGTGTAACTGGGAGGATGGTGGTGTCTCGAGAGTAATAGGAAAATTGAGAAAAAGGAAGGGATTGGGGGGGGTGGGAGGAGGGAAAGATAATGAGTTGTTTTGGACATGTTGAGTTCAGAATGTCTATGTGACATCCTCTTCAAGATGTTCAGTAGTCCAGTACACTGTCAGCTAAAGTTTTGGAAAAACTTTCATGGTCAAGATTTTCCAAAAAGTAATAAATTTCACACATATATTATTAGCTTTCCAATTTATATTTGTAACTGCTACTTGTTATTTCTTTTATTCCTTTATTCTTACATTCTTCTCCTCTCCGAAAGCTTTTCATAGTTACATTGCTTAAAATAAGAGGGGTAAAATACAAGAATTGGAAAGACCAATAAAAACTTTAATTTCTTGCCCTCAGAACTACATTTTTTTTTTTTTTAGTTTTTGCCCAAGGCCACACAGCTAGGTAATTATTAAGTGTCTGAGGCTGGATTTGAACTCAGGTACTCCTGACTCCAGGGCCAGTGCTCTATCCACTGAGCCACCTAGTCACCCCAGAACTATATTTCTGAATGACCATTTTCAAATTCTAGGCATTATTAGCTTCACTCAGCATGCAGTTAAGTAGTTAACATGGATTCATGTTTAATACTGGTGTGCTTCATGAAGAAACTGTCAATGAGAGTTATATGTACCTTATAGCCCTTCAAGAAACAAAGCATCATGAACCCCATTTATTTCAGCAATGTTTTAGGTTGTACCTAAATTAAAACTAGATTGAGTTTAAGATTTAAACAGCAGCATTTACTAAGACCACTGACTCAGAGCCCAGAAGAAACCTCAGAGGCCACCTAGTTCAACTCTTTCATTATACAAATGAATAAATGAGGCCTAGAGGTGAAGAGACTTGCACAAGGTCATTCATTTAATTAGAGGTAGTTCCAGGATGGAATCCAGGTCTCCAGACTCTACCAGTATTAATTGATCACCTTGACCAACTGACATTGAAAAAGATGGCCGAGACAGAGCTGAGACACTAACCCAGAGCCTGAGTCATAGAGTTAGCTTTTAAAAAATGTCTTCTCCACTCATCTTATACTCACACTGTGTGCCTGTGGCTCTTTCTGAATGAGAGGGGTGCAGTCATGTGTATTACTGAGCAAAGCCCAAGTTTCTTATTTATGCCACTAAATTCTCAACCCTAAGAATATCTATGCAGGTTCCAATCAAGTCAGAAGTGGGTGGGGGTGGATAAGAGAAAAGAATGGAAAAAGAAATCTATGCCCTTGAGACAATAACCTCAAATTGCCCCCTTTGGGTACTTATGTATATATGAAATGAAACAGTGAAATAATCACCCAGTTTATTTCAAATCACTCCCTTACCTGCAAATCTGCAGCTTTGCATGGTCATGACACATTAGGAAAATTAAAAGGGAAGAAAAACAACCTGTTTAAACTGGAGGGATAATTTTATTCATATGTAGAAGCAAGAAGAGCTTGGCAATGTAGGTCAAAGACTGAATGACTAAAAAGTGACTTTAACTTTACTTGTAGGATACAAGTTTGCTCCCCTCACTAGTTCTTTCTTTAGCTGAGCCCAAGGGTTTTTTTTTAGGTCAAGCCAGGCAAAAAAACCCCAAAAAACCAAAAAACCAACCCCCAAACAAATAGTTCCCTTGTAAGGAGTTTGCTGATGGAGTCCATGGAGTCCTCTACTTCTTGGGTAGAAAAGAAGACAGGGAACTTTAGACAACAAAACCACAACAATGACAAAAGGAAGGAAAAATCAATTGGGGACATCTGATCTAATTGGAAAGGGAGGCAAACACCCAGAAGCAGAGTTTCCAATTTTGCTCTCTGCTACTTCACATGATCAGGGCCCTCAAAAATAAAGGCAATATCCAGTATCAGTCCAGTTATATGTTTTCTAGATTTAATTTAAAAAAATCAATTTAACTTGCATAGCAGAGGTATCTGGTCAGTTTCCCCCATTTCTGATATAAATTAATATCTAAGTCAAAAAGTCTATATGTAAACTTTTAAACTGAAAAAGTCATTCTTCATTACAAAATATGAGAAGGGAAATAATGTGTTAAATCAAAATTGACCTTACCTAGGAAAATAAACTTGGTGGTTAAGCATCTACACAATGAATTTGCCAAACTTAAAAGTAAACATTAAATATGTTAATTTTCATTTTGGAGAAGTATCCATATGTAAATAGGCAGATGAACCCTGCCCAAGTTCAGACAAAAATCTCCTTTCTGCACTTGGGTGGGGCAACTAAAAGAAAAAAAATTCAGTATCATTTTACTAAAGTAAACACTTTATCCAAAATCTCCTCTGATTTCATCATAAGGAAAACAACAAAAAAAATTTACTAATTTTTAAGTAAAAGTTTAAAAATATTTTGAAAAACATAAATAAGCAAGTCATTTCACTTATAACAAGGTAAACCAATCTTCCTCCTTTGTGCTCCTCCACAAATGGCTTGTAGTTTATACAGTACTTATATTTACTCTATCTTAATTAATAAACCATTTATAAGAGAAATGAAATCTCTTGAATGAATCACACATTTAAAACTAGAAGCCAAATCTTAGGAATATATAGAAAATATCTGAAAAGAAAATATCCTATTTCTTGAAAACCCCTAATTTCAGAATTAGGACAATTCTAATTCTGAATCATTCCTCTGAATCATATTACAAGGTGAATAGTGGCTACAATTCTAAAGAGATAAAGAGTTGTCTTATTAAACTAGGCCTGTACCAGGACCTCAAAGGATTGACACCAATACAAAAGAGATTCATTTCTTTCTTTCGTTTCCTCCCATTTTCCCAAGGAAATGATACTTTCCACATCCACACCAAGTTTCAGCAACACAAGACCTCAGGATTTTCTGAGGCATTTTTTGAACATACCCAATACAGCAGAGTGACTTTTAACACACTGGTGATTTTTTCACAAATTTCACTGTGGACTATTTCCTCCTGGTACTCTCTTCCCATAATATCCATTACAACCTTGTTTTTTCTCCTCCTTTTTCCTATTTTTCCTTCTGACTTTTAAACCCTGACTTTTGGCTCCCTCCTAGACTCCTCTTTGGGAATTGATTCATTCTAATGTTTTTAAACTCATTACTATTACTGAATGATGACTAACACCAGCCTCTACTTTTCAAAATGCACTCCAGCTCCATATTTTCAACTACCTACATTGGTTCTTGGCAGTCTGTCCCATAATTATGTAAAATCAGAATCAATGACCATCTCCCCCCCCAAAAGACTCTCCTCTTGACTTCCCTATCTCAGTCAATAGAACCAATATTATTCTAGTTCAAACTTGAAACCTTTGGTTCCTTACCTTCACTGTCTGGTAAATCACCAGTGATATTTATTTTTCAAAATGCTTCTTGTTATACTTACCTTCTTCCCAGTGTTTCTACTCTGAGGTACTGATTCATGTCCAAAGTATAGCAATTTCCTCCTACCAATTTTCAACCCTTCAGCTCCTTCCCCCCCATCATTTGGAATGCTTCTATCAGACCATACTATTGTGCCACTCTCCTCTGCTCACAAATTTAGAATGACTGATTACTGCTCACTCAATCAATTCTCACCTCCTCTTCCCAGCTTTCCAGGATCTTTAGAAGTGAACCCCCAATCTTACTTAATAATCACTTTCACCAAAAAAACTTCTCTGCTACTCAAACTTTCTGGCATCACACCCCTTCTTTGCTGTTTCTTCTCCCCCATCCAGCTACATCTAGTTCCATCTTCTCCATGAAACTCACCCTGAACCCGTGATCCTGGTGTCTGACACTGTATCACTACCTACTGGTCTGGCCTATTAATCTTGATCCTGATTAAAACACAACCTACCTGAGAACCACCCTGAGAACTTATCATATTGCTTAGTTCCACAGTAGGTCCTTTTGCTGAATGATAATTCATGAAATATGTCAAAAGAGAATTATATTCTCACACTTTTATAGGTCAAATTTGATGGAATAAATTTTCTTGTTAATCAAATAAATTCAAATATGCATGTGAAACTGAGGCTAATGAGCAATGATCAATGTCAAGATATCACCGTACTTCCCAGACATTACAATCACTAACTGTTAAATGTCGATTGAAAACGATTTCTTCAGAATCTATCTTTTTTGGTTCCCAAATACCAGCTTTGATAGGTCTTTTGATTGAATACCTCAAATGGAGCCACTGGGCCAGGTCCATCATGATTTGTCTCATGTCCACTGACAGACAGCATTGCAACTTTTGCCTGGAGCACCCTCTGAGTTTCCCCAAAGCTATAATAGGATCAAACTGACAAGCTATTTTGGTTAGGCAATCATTGCTCATCTGAATTAGATGTCCTAGACAACAAAGAACTCACTGGAGTATAATAGATGTGCAAGGAATTATAATAAGTAAATCTCAATTACAATCCTATAATATGGAAAGGACCTCCACCCAATGCCTCTTTCTGTTCAAAGGTTAGATGACAAATTGAAGTTTCTGTCCAGACATTAAGTCACCATATTTCCCTCAAGACAACAAAAGCAAGATATTAAGGAAATACATTGTATAAACATATAGAGCCTCTATGATGACTTCTCAGTCACAAATCAAACAGGAGCAGTCAAATATTCCATATTCCAAACAAACAAAAATCCCAATGTTACCAGTAGCAAAGAAAAACTCTAACATCTAACTAAGGTGCTAGCCCTTATACTGAGACGAACAGATCTAGAGGTGGACTTTTTAAGGAAAAAACAATTATTATAGTTTTACTTAAAAAAAACTTTTCATAATTTTGAAGCAAAATGCTTTTCTTTCTTTTTCCCTACAAGGAAGAGCAGATTTAAGATTTTTTTCTTTTGAACTGATCATCTGGGACCGCAAAGCATTACCAACTCTTAAATAGTGCTTTCCAGACCCCACACCTTACATAGAAAAGATGTACATTAGACACATCATTCCATCCACCTTGCTTTCTTTTATGATGAACATTCTTTGCTTTCTCTAGTTCAATATTAATCTTTTTTTTTAAAAAGGCTCTTTCATGGTGAGAGGTAGATGAGGGGCTAGAGTTATTCTTGGAGCCAGGAAGATCTGAGTTCAAATTCAGTTTCCCTCTCCCTTTGGCAAAAATGAACAGTACAGACTTCACACATTCCCAATCCAATCTCATATGGTGGTTAGAAAAGCTACCATTTTTTTCATAGCTCAGGTTCTGTTTCTTCTAATTTCACAGTCATGACCCACAATGAGATTATAATTCTTAATCTTTGCCAAGAATGGGGAAACTATTTCATACTGCAGATTCTTCATCTGATAAAATACATGCAATAAAATTGATTTTGGTACCTCCTTCTCTGATACCAATCCTTCCCGTGATTTTTTTCAAGCATATGCCAAAGATATTCTACAATCTACCAAATTAAGTGTTGCTTTGGAGAAAGAAAATAAAACAAAGAGAGGAATATCTGAATCTGGTTTTCCCAGAGAGATGTGTGGACTAAACAATCACCTCCTTACATATGAGGTCATTAAATAAATTACTCATCTGGCTAAGAGTCCCATTTCCACACTTTACCAAATTCTTCATTTCACACTTCCGCATCCAACAAAATGAAAAATGGAATTTCATCAATGTTAAATTTTACACAAAGAGAAGATCTTTCTTCATTTCTCTTGCTTCAGAAAAGAAATATTAACTTACTGGTATAGGGACACCCAATGTTCCCAAATGATGGTAATGAGCATCAGGCAGTGGAAGGCCTAGATTTGAAGCCATGAGACCCTGATCCCAAGGCTGCACAGCTGCCTCCCCCCTTCTCCCATGCCTCCACTTTTCAGGGTTTCAATTTCCTCATATTGACAGATTGTACAATGAGGGAGGGGAATTAGATGACTCCCAGTTAATGACATATAATACTAAATGTTAATATTGATAACACTTACTAAGTCCACCCTAGAGATCCTTATTTTAAAAATAATAAAGTCGACGGAAGAAGACTTATAACACTTTTGTCCATAATACAAAGCAAATCATGATGGCTTGTAGAGAATCAAAGAATCAGAGGGTCTTCTTTCCAATCCTATTTACAGTTACTACCTAGGTGACCTTTGCTAAATTATTTAACTTCTCCGGACTTCAAGTTGTCTTATCTGTAGAAAACAAAGGGGTAAGGGGCAGCTAGGTGGCATAGTGGATAAAGCACCAGCCCTGGAGTCAGGAGTACCTGGGTTCAAATCCAATCTCAGACACTTAATAATTACCTAGCTGTGTGGCCTTGGGCAAGCCACTTAACCCCATTTGCCTTGCCAAAAAAAAACCAACCTGAAAAAAAAAACAAAACAAAAACAAAACAAAACAAAAAATGAAGGGGTAGAACTGAAGAGGCTCTCCACTCCAGGCTTCTTCAAATTCTAAATTCTAAAATCTCACTAAAGTTCAGTCATCCTGGTCCTTAGTCCACGTTCCATAAAGTGATGTAATCCCTTCCTCATGTCATCCAAGAAACCCGAAAGGAAGCCTCCTCTAAACAATTGGGTCCCTACTTTCATTTGCTAAATATGGCAACCGTACAAAAAGCAACTTCTCTTCTCACTACTAAACAAGAGTTTGATTAGATTCTGTTAGTAACAAGGGTGGTGGAGTACTTAAAAGATTTTTATAAGTTTTGTTTTCAAAGGTGTTAGGGCCATAAACTGCAAGTTCCAACTTTATTTTAGGTTAATTCTCATGGATTCCAAGGTCCAGACAACTCAAATCAATCTAAAATTTGAATAGGCTGCCTACCCCAGACTCATTTTCATTTATGCATTAGCAGGTATCTAACTGCTTCAGGTTTTGGCTATTTGCTAAACTGCCAGATCAGAACTAGCCCTAGCTGTAAAAGGACCCAGAACTCTCATTTTCTCTTCAAAAATAAAAAAACATTTTCAGCTTCAACTAATCTTCTAACATACAAATTTCACTAGTTCCTGAGTCTTTTTTTTTTGGCAAGGCAATAGGGTTAAGTGACTTGCCCAAGGTCACACAGGCTAGGTGTATTAAATGTTTGAGGCCGGATTTGAACTCAAGTCCTCCTGACTCCCGGATTGATGCTCTATCCACTGTGCCATCTGGCTGCCCTGATCATCAAATTCTTAAAGAAAACACAAATATTTTCTTCTGCACCACATATAATCTAGAGTCAATCACATCAAGTTCACTAATCAATGACTGAAGTTTTCTTTACTGTGAAAATATCTGCATAAGGGGAGGGGATGGAGGACTGGCATCTAGTCAAGGGAGTTTGTATTATAAACATGTAATGAACCCCCCCCACACCTACACTATCCTTCTATGCACTGAATATATCCCACTACATATGCTACACAGTCATATCACCAAATAAACTGGAAACCCTTAGCTGGAAATAAACTATAGAAGACACTTGTTAATGAAACCTTAATTGAACTGCCAAATCAGCATCTCTCCCAGCAAGTTAATAGGAGACTTACTTCCCTTATAAAACTGTCCAATACTGAGAAGTTATTCACTAGTTAAAACTTAGCAGCAAGATAAATTAAATCAGGTACACTAAATTATTCAGTGATAAATTCAAATGGTAAAGTGAAACGTCACTTCTACAAATATCTTCTCCTAGTCTACATGTAAAAATAATGAAATATCTCTCAAAATTACATACAGTTTTCTGGGTCATCAATTAGTTCCACTGAGTACAATACTCTAGGATTTTCTTCTGATATGCTCTTTCAGAAAGGCAACACTTGCAACCACATGACTAAGATAATGCATAAACTACATACTGATAGATCTGTATCTAAGTGAATCTACAGTTCCACATTAACAATTACTAAACCCAAATTTTTCCTTCTCAGAGATGATTTATTTTATTAACTGATGTCTTCTGCTTTTGTCATTCATAGTGAAATATATTCCACCCTCCCACCCTATTAAGCCTTCTTTTGTAACAAATTTTGTAAAAAATTCAACAAATTTATCAAGTCTGACATAGTACACAGTATGCTATCCTCATAGTGTGTCACCTTGACAAGGGGTAGTAGGAAAACTTTCTCAAGTCCTCTTGTGGATTAAGTCTCATCCTTACAATTGGATGACTGTGTTTCATTTTATTGTTCTAAGTCTTTGTGTATGCTGTTCTGGTTCTGTTCACTTCACTCTGCATCAGTTCATATAAGTCTTCCTGCCATATTAAAATCTGTATTATTTCGGCTATATTCTCAAAAAGAATGAACTATCCCTTTGGTGAATATCTTTATATTCCAGTTCACCAGTTTTGGAAAACAGTCCAGTTCCAGTTTGAACTGGTTCATTAGCCGGGCTTATAAAACATACTTTAGTTCAGTTAGCCGTTCAGTTTGAAAAAAAAAAAGAAAAGCAAAGTCTGGCTCAGGTTTCAGAAAACGAGCACAGTTCATTAGGGCTTATTGGTTCACAGTTTGGTTCAAAGAGCATTTTAATAATCTTATTTAGGTCACAAAAGAGTTAAACATTAAAGCTGATCAAAAAGAATTCAGACAGCAAATCTTTAATATGCAGCTATAAAAATAGAAAATAGATTTGCATACTAAAAAAACACAAACACCTGGAACTCTCCCCTTCTTTCCATGCCAAGATCTTGTGTTTCACCTGCAACATCTAATAGAAACACATAAAACAGCACACACACAGGAACTTGTTTGGTTGAAGAAAAGAGACAAACCTGACTAGCAGAGATCAATTAAACGACGAGCAAATGTGTGTGTTGAATGAACACTAACTAGACGTTTAGGACTGAGCTAGCTACTTCAGAGAGGGAGACAAAAACCTAAGATGTGGTCCTTTATCTATTATCTTACAATTTAGCTGAGGGGATCAAAACTAACACAGATGTAAGAGCAAACAATAAAAGATAGTTCATATACTTTTGTTCTAAACTGTCTGGTGTAGAGAAGTGTCCCATTAATTTAGTGAAAGATTTCAAAACTAATTCAAGCATATTTTTCTTACATTATTTGGAATTTTTCAATTTCATATTATCGTTATTTTATAGCTTTCCTTACTAGAATATTTCAACGATAAAAGTTTGACTCCACAACTGCAAAAGTCTTTCTCTTTCCTTTTCCTCTGGCAAATACTCAAATGGATCTGTGATCTTACTAATGAAAGCATTCCCTCCAAAAATGAAGCTCTAGATTCAGCTGCATCATTGTAAGGTCACCCTAGCCTGTGCAAGGCAAAGCCTGTCCATGTCCTTCCATAAGTCCACCACAAGGCACTTGCCCCATGCTGTGAGGGTCTTTCTCTTTATATCTGAAGGTTACCAAAGAGCACTAAAAGGATTTCCATCCATCTGTCTGTCTGTTCATCCATCTGTAATCAATCCCTTGCTTAGGCCAGTCTTTTTTTCTCATATATTCCTTCCCCCCCTCCATTTTTCCATGCCTACTCTACAATCACAACTGTTGGCATTTTCTAGAAATAATATTGCTTTTGACATCTGTTTGGGTTACATGTAAAGCATAACACGAATAATGCTGAGATCCATCTCTTTTTATTTTTGTTTTCTATCACACAGGAGAGATAGCAGCCTCAACTAGGGAAGTCTCAATACGTTCTCATTCTTTCTATTTAATAGACTTCCAATGGTTCCCATACTTTTGGTCAAGAGGCTACTTTTTGCCTTCTTGAAGCTTCAGAAACACTGGGGATGAGGAGCTGAAAATGAAGTGACAGAGCAGAGCAGAGCAGGACATTCTTGTAGCTACTGCCTTCCTTCCTGGCAATCCTAGAAAACTGAGAGCTCCCATCTTGGAGCTAGTCAGGTGAAGCTTCAGAATGGAAAGGAGGGTTTGGGTTAAGGTATAGGAGTCTCGGTTTGACAGAAATGAATCAGATCCTGCTTGAAAACATAAAAGGAAAAAATCTGAACTAATAAGACAAGATTGTCAGAGACAATGCAGAAAAATACATTTTTGCTAATCACAGAATCATCATGAGAAAAATGAAGGACGCCTTTGGAAAAAGGTTTGGATGGGATAGATGTGTGGAATCAATCCAGTCTACCCCTAGAGAAAACTCAATATTAACAGGAATCTTTTCTACACATATAACAACACTGTTCCTTGTAAAGGACAGCCTAACCCCTGAAATGTTTTCCCATCTAACTCCATTATTGTTGTAAGAACTACAGTTCTACATTGTTAAATATTGATACTTTTATCGCAAGACTGTGTCTTAACCTTCCAAAGAAGACAAAATAAACCAAAGTGTTGCTTTTCAAAAGTCTCTCTGCTCTTCTAAAACATTCTTAAGAGTTCAATAAGTAAAGGAATTTCGTTTGATTTAAAAAGACTTATCTCTACACTATTCAAACTACCAAGGCTTGAGCGTAACTTAACTGACCCCTGAATGCCTCTAAACATCTTACAATAAATGTAAGCTACTGCATATCTACATTCTACCAATGTCATCTGTAATGTCCTAAGCGAGAAACTGTACATGATGCTTCGTTAATGAAAGACCATTCATGCTCTTAACAGGTTTCCAAAAAGGGGTTGACTACAATAGCCTCATGGGTCTAAAATAAGCCAGTCAAGAACATATGCTTAAGTGTGCCTAACTTTTCTTCTTCTGAGGAATGCAGCACTGTTAAAATGATCCAGTTTGAGAGAGCCATGAACTCTACCAGCAAAAGCCCTTGATGGGTCATGAAATGAGGGTTGATAAAGATGAAAGGGAGTAAGTTATTATGTAAAAAAAGTAGGCTAAGTAAGGATAAAATTCTAGCATGAGGTACATGCTTAGCTTGGGATGGTTGTGGTACTTGAAAAGCCTGGACAAATGACTGCAAATTCTGGATGTGATCTCGCAAGGTCTTTGAGAAGAGCCGTAACTCAAGTCATTCTTTCACTGGCTATCCATTTGTCCACGGACGCTAAGCCAAGTCACTCACGATGCCCTTGAGCAAGACTGCCACCTTAACTGTGCCCTGGTTCCTAGGCACAAGCCCAGGCTTACTGCAATGGCTGCATGTTAAGCCTGTCCCTAACTCATGAGGTGATCTTTCCCTAAGCGTGGCCAGACTGGGTGCTAAAGTACACGCCAAAGGCTGTTCGCACCTTCTGGTCGGTCAGGCCCCGACCGCAACAGCTGAAAGAAAAGTGAGTTGGTGCCGTTTCTTTTCATACTCACCAGACAACACCAAAGGCTCCATATCCAATAGGTCTGTCCGGCTCGATGTCCAGTTGCTGCTGTGGATGGTGTGAGTGCTGATGATGGTGCGCTTTAACTGCAGCTGCTGCTGCAGCCTGTACCTGAGCTGGGGCCGTGGCAGCTGGTCCAGGGGCCTGACCTGGTGCCGGTGATGGGAAATATGGCTGTTGTTGCCCGGGGTTTAACATGGCAGCGGCCGCCGCAGCTGCGGCCGCTGCGGCCGCCGCCGAAGAGGTATGCTGCTGCACGGGGTGGACGGCAGCAGCTGATCCGGGATGAAGATGGTGTTGAGGGTGGTGGTGGTGGTGAAGGTGTGGAGGAGGAAGGTGTGGAAGGTGGTGGTGATGGTGGTGGTGGTGACCTGCCGCTGCCGCCGCAGATGTACCACCGTTGTAAGCCGCCATCATTTTTGCGTTGGCTGCCGTGCCACAAAGAGACATTAAAAAATGCCCTTTGATTTGAAAACAAATTGGGTCAAGCTGTCATTTGGCCATTTGAAAATGAAGAACACCACTCCGCCTTAAAAAACATAGAGCTTAACTGGCTTTATGTCTTCATCAATCAATCCGAACAATTTAGAGGATCTTGGTGTTTTCTTTTCCTTTGTGGGTGTGTGGTGCAAAAAAATAGAAATAAAAACAAAAGAAAAAGAAAAAGAAAAAGGGACCCCTTCCCCCCAGGATTCCTGCCACAAGTGAGTACTAAAACTCCATCATTAGCACGTCGGGGGAGCCCACTGACTTTGAAGGTGAGGACAGAAGCCCAATCTCCTGCTCCCCCGGAACGGCTCACACAAAAAGGCCCAAGAACCACGCCAGCCCGGGAAGCCTGTGAGTGCGGTGGCTTCACCTACCCCTTCCATTCCCACATCCTTTTCGGAACACCTTTCCAACTCCTCCAAAATAAACCCCTCGCTCCGCCTTCTCCCCCCCCACCGCGACAAAACGCTGGCTTGGAAGATGGGGGGGGAAATCAGAGAACGAAGCCCCCCCCCCCCCTGGACCCCCCGGCCTTCTTCCTACATCTCCCCTTCCTCTTCAGCCAGGCGGACTGGGAGGGAGGGTGGGGGTGGGGCGGGGGCGGCTAAACTTTCCCTGGGCAGGATGAGCCGGGCAATGTGGGAAGGTGGCAGGGAAGGGGGGCGAGGGGGCGAGGAGCAGAGAAAGAGCAGGGAAAGTGAGGAGGAGGAGGAGGAGGAAGGGGAGGGGGAGGGGAGGCGCGATGGGCAGCGCCGGCTGCGGGCTCGATCCGGCGCCCAGGCAGAGGGAACCGCCCCGGGCTGGGGCTCGGGCTGAGCCCGGGGCCCGGCTGCAGCGGGCGGGGAGCGCCGGAGCTCGGCTGCGCCCGGGCCGCCTCCTGCCGCCTCCTGCCGCCGCCGCCGCCGCCGCGCGCGGGGCTGGGGGGAGAGCGGGTGGGTCCCCCGCGCGCCGGCCCCGCCGGGCTCCCGGCTGCTCCGGCTCCCCCGCCCCCACCCGGCTCCCGGCCGCCACCGCCGCCGCCGCCGCCGCCGCCGCCTCGGGGTCTCTTCAGCCGCCGCCGCCGCCGCCGCCGCCGCCGCCGCCTCCTTCCTGCAGCCGCCGCCGCCGCCGCCGCCGCCGCCGCCGGACTCACCTCCCTGCACAGCCGGATAGAGCGGAGCCAGCGGCGGACACGCGCAACCAGCCGCCGAGGCCCCGCCCCTGCCTCGCGCTGACCGGTCGCCTCCGCCAATCCGAGCCCGCCCCCCCGCGCCCGCCTCCAATCGCGGCTGCCGAGCCCCAGACGGGCGGGTGGCTCGGCCAGTGGAGGCGAGGTGGGGAGCTCCTTGGGAAATCCCGCCTTCGAGCCTCGAAAGGCAGGTCTACGATCCAATCAAGAGGTAGAGTGCGTTCTGAAGGACGGGCCCGAAAGCGAATCGGAAACCAAAGCTTCTCGGTGACATTCTCTTTAGCCTCTCTTTTTTTCCCCGTTTTTCTTTTCTTCTTCTTTTTCTAGGGGGGCAGGAGCAGGAAGCTGCGTGCTAACCTCGGCCACAAGATCTGAAAGAGAGGGGTGGAATGAAAGGGCCAATCATAGGCCGGAGACAAAGAACCGACCCACCAATCCTGACCGGGGGACGGAGCGGGGGTGGGATGTCGGCAAGATGGACGGCTGAAATTGCCGAATGGAAACGAGAGTGGATGCGGGCCCCTCCCCCAGATTCCATATAGGGTCGGGCTATGGAGACCTCGCTGTCATTTGTGCGAAGGGCTCTTCAAGGGGCGGGGCCGCCAGGACGGGGCGGGCCCTGCGCGAAGGGGTGGGGCTTGGCTTGGGTGGGCGGAGCCCGAAGGCAGGACCAGCCACCGGGATGGTTCTGTCCTCTCGAGCTGGAGCCTCCAGCCTTCGCCTTCTCCCCGTGCCAAGCAGCCCCGACCCGAGGCAGCTTCCAGAGCAGGCGAAAGGGGAGGAACACGGAGGTCAGCCGGCGTCTCAGCCAGCCTTGGCATCCTGCCGCTGCCCACGTGCTGCGGCATCCCAGCCGCGGCGATGCAGAGACTCCACCGGCGTGCCAAGCCTGCTTCCTGGGGCAGAGGATGGAGGTGATTTATGGACGCTCACTCCTGCGAAGGAACAGTCATGCATCTTGTCTTTTAAAATTCCAAGCTTGGAAAGACTCCTCCGATAGAAGAGAAGCTCTCTGAGGGCAGAAGCCTTTATTTACCTCATTCTTACTCTCTGTATCCTCAGCACCCAGCAGAACTTGGGATTCTCAGTAAAACCTCAATGACTTGAAATGAAATGAACTGAGGGACCGGTAGACACGCACCCCAAACCACAACACCAAGCACAATGGGATTGGCTGAGTGATGCCAACAAGCTGGGGACCAGGTTTCTGCCCTCCTGGCTTTCGCCCGGCTGGGGTACATACACTGGGGGTCCATGCCGTGCCTTCCCCAAAGCATCAGCTGAGAGGTCTTTCTCCTCCGGATTTTTTTAGGCTCTGGGGATGATAAACTGGAAGTGAGATGTGAGTCAGCAAGATAGCAGTTGCTGTTTTAAAAAAGCAAACAGGACACTGGAATGCCTGAACGGAATATAATGTACAGGAAGTGTGGGAGGTGATCTTGTTCTTATGCTAAGCATGGGTTGGGTCCTGTTCCAGTGGAAGGCAGGATGGGTAGGACTGGAAAAAGTCCAATGTGGGACAATTGGAGTGATGAAAGAGTTGGGGAAAGGCTATAAGTAGGGAAAGATTGAAGGAATTGGGATGACTTAGATCTGAGATTTGCCTAGGCTTTAGACTTGACAATAGACTTACAGATGTAGCATTATCTCATTTAAGACAACCCAGAGATTATCACCCATTTTACAGCTGCAGAAATTGAGGCTTGGAGGAGCGATGGTCCCATAGCTAGTATTAAGTGAAACAGGATTCTTCCTGGAGGTGGGGGGGGGGGGGTGTTTCTTTTCACTATACCACATTGCCTGAAGGGAAAAAATGGGCAAGAGAGAAGGAAAATACCAAGATTTCCTTGGCATGAGGAAGGAGGACCAAGGCTTTGTACAATTACTTTATCTGTTTCCAGAATTATCTCTCACTACTTTTCAAATACACACTTGATTCCAATTAGGGCAGGTCTCCTTATTGGTCCCCAAATACACTAGGCTCCATTTACCATTGAATCTTTGCTTGGGTTCTTACTTACAATGCCCTCTAACCTTCTCTTTTCCTTTAAAAGGCCAACCCTGAATGCAAAAGACCTTTTCCTAATCCTTGGAGCCCTTGCTAACCATTCCAACCCATAGTGAAAATCCTTTTGAAAAGTCCAAGTCCTCCTTTTTTTTTCCCTACATCTGGTTAGATCACATTTCTTTTTGATTTAAATCAGTGATATCAAGAGAGAAGGGAGGTGGTGGGGGAAGAGACACTCAGTATAGAACATTCCCTTTACAAAAACAAATGGTAACCACCCTGCAATTTAGTACCTGGGGGCACTACACAGTTAAAAGGGCAATTAGGTGGTTCAGTGGATAGAGTGCTGGGTCTGAAATCGAATTTATCTTCCTGAATTTAAATGTGGCTTCAGATAGTTTACCAGCTGAGTGACCCTGGATAAGTCACTTAACCCCATTTGTCTTAGTTTCCTTATCTGCAAAATGAGAAGGAAAGGGCAAACCACTCCAGTATCTGCCAAGAAATGTAAAAAGTGCTCATCAATATTTAGTTTTTTCTCCTAATTTCCTATTCCTGTCAGTCTCATAGCCATTCTCACTATTTCAAAACCTTGGGCTTACAGTGTCTTCAATTTCTCCCTCTCCTTTGTTCCCATTCACAATTAATATTTCGTTTCAATTATCCTTTTGAAACATCTTTATCATCTTCTCCCCCCCCCCCCCCCATTCATCCTGGTTCAAACTTTCATTACCTCTGTCCTGAGTCTATTTCAATAATTCGTTAACTGGTTTTCATGCTGTTAGACTCTCTGGATTTATTTGATCAAGTGAGTCATTGCCAGATAAATCATCCCTAAACACCACTTACAGCTCTTCTCCAGTTCAGAAATGTGCAATGGCTCCCTATTGCTCAAACTCCTCATCCTGCTAAGCAAAATCTTCTCTGGTCTACTTCCAATCTATCTTTCTCAATGGATCTCCCAATTCACCTAGATTACAAAAACACAGTATCTTTGAGATGAAAGGGATATCAACAAATATCATCTAGTCTGACCAGTATCTGAACATAAATACCTTTTCTATAATATTGCTAGCAAGTGGTCATTCAAATTTTGTCTGGAAGCTTCCAGTGAGAGGATTTTCAACGCTTCCTTTCACCACTTCCAGAGGCAGTGTATTCCATATTTCCTAATTGTTTGGAAGGTTTTCCCACCAGCCAGCCAAAATCTGCCTCTTTGAAACTTAGGATCTCAGAATCACAGTTGCTAAATCTTGTCAATTTTCATAGAATCACCTCTTGCTCCTTGAATTTCTCTGGGAAGCCAACCAAAACAAGTTCAGTACTTTCCCATATGAACCCTTCCCTATAGTCATATTTTCTTACTAATCTCTGAATATCTAGTGCCAGTTCTCACCTCTAAGCCTTGCTCACAATTTCCTCAATTTGAATATGCTTTTTTCCCTCTAGTCATGTGAATTATTTTTTTGTGTTCTGTAAGGCTCAACTCAAGCCCCAGATGCTCTGTGAAACTTTCCCTAAGATGATAACTTCACTTTATCACCTATAAAAGACTGCTTTACCATGAGTTTCTGTGTATTATTATTATTATTTTGTTTTTGCAAGGCAATGGGGCTAAGTGACTTGCCCAAGGTCACACAGCTAGGTCATTATTAAGTATCTTAGTCCAAATTTGAGCTCAGTTCTTCCTGACTTCAGGGTTGGTGCTCTATCTATTGAGCCACCTAGTTGTCCCTTCTGTGTATTATTACTATTTTTACTAGTCAGTTTTATTTATTTATTTATTTTTTGCAAGGCAATGGGGTTAAGTGACTTGCCCAAGGCCACACATCTAGATAATTATTAAGTGTCTGAGGTCAGATTTGAACTCAGGTACTCCTGACTCCAGGGCTGGTGCTCTATCTACTGTGCCGCCTGGTTGCCCCACATCAGTTTTATTTTATTTTATTTTTTAGATTTTTGCAAGGTAAATGGGGTTAAGTGGCTTGCCCAAGGCCACACAGCTAGGTAATTATTAAGTGTCTGAGGCCAGATTTGAACCCAGGTACTCCTGACTCCAAGGCCGGTGCTTTATCCACTATGCCACCTAGCCGCCCCAGTTTTATTTTTAAAAGCCAAATTGTAAGCTTCTTGAAGGCAAGGGATCTATTGACTTTTTCTTTGCTTAACTAATTGCCTGGTTAATAATATGTGTTCAATAGATGTTTTGTTGGTTGATTGATTTTCTGAGTGTATGTATATGTGTTGCCTCTCCAGGTACATTGTAAACTACAGATTGTGAGGCTCATGACTGCACAGTTCTGCCTCACTTAAATCCAATTTACTTGCAAATCAAGATACCACCCTCCTGAAGTCATTGATCCTCTTTGAGAAGGAAGGACGAACAGCAACAACAGACTCTACTAGGGGTAGGCACTACGTTGTATATTTCATTAATATCCACTACTGTGCCTTGAATACAGTAGAAGCTTAATGAAATGTTTGCAGGCTGGTTTATTTCTATCCTTTTTGGTATTTAAGATCTGCCTGTTGATGGGAGGACCTCAGCTATCTGGACATCTGCTGGGACTCTTTGTCTGAAAAGCAGAGCAGCTGACGAATTTGTGACTTGCTTGCTGATAGAGCAATGAGGGGAACCGTTATTCTGGTCCTGATCCTGACCAGCATTATTATAATCATTTCTTAAATGATTTCCTAACTTCCAGTCTCTCCTCTTTTCAATGCATATTCTGCACAGTTTCCAAAAGAACCTTCCTCATGTGCAGATCTGACCATGTCACCCCCCCCATGCCACACCAGTTAAGGATCATTAATGACTCTTTATTCCTTTTTAGCATAGAATGCAAATTCCTCATTTGAACATTTCACAGCATTTTAGAACCAGGAGAGATTTTGGTATATCTGGTCCACCTGAAAAAGAATCTCCATCACAGTATACCCAAAGAAATGATCAACCACCTTCAGCTTGAACATTTCCAGAGTAAAGGAATCCCTTCTTTCATTTTACTTTTGAATAGCTCTAATTATTAGGGAATTTCCAAGCTAAGGTGACGCTGGCATCAATCCTAAATGGGCCTCTTAATATCTGCCACCCAGTGTTCCTGGGCTTTTGCCTTTGGAGCTAGTCAGAATGAGGCTAAAGTCTGTTCCATATGTTCCATATGTTATGTTCCTTTCCTCCATCCTGGCTCCATAGACCCTTTCCCTCCAGGCTCAACATTCTCAGTTCTTTCATCTGATCTTCAGAAATCCTGGTTATCCCCTTCTGGACATTCTCCACTGGCCAATATCTTCCTTAAGCTGTGGCATACAAACTGAACATGAGACTCTGGGAGTGATCGGATGAAGGCAGTCATCACCTCCTTATTCTTAATGGAGACCCTTTCACAGTATGAATCTGCCCTTCATTTCTAGATCTATTTCAACTTGTTCCCTTCACCACATATTTTTCTACCAAAGGAAATTATTTCCTTAATAAGTTTATTTCTCTTGGCATAGAGGCAGCTAGGTTGCATAGTGGATAGAGCACCAATCTGAAATCAGAAAGATCTAAGTCCAAATCTGTTCTCAAACACTTCCTATCTATGTGATCCTGGTCAAGTCATTTAACTTTGTCTCAGTTTCCTTATCTGTAAAATGAGCTGGAAAAGAAAATAACAAACCATTCCAGTATCTTTGCCAAGAAAACCCCAAATGGGCTCAGGAAGAATCAGATACAACTGAAAAATGACTAAACAAAAAAACCTTTGCTATTCCATCCCTTACCTCTCTACCATCCCATAGATAGGGTAGTACATGCTTAGCATGCATTCTCTCCTCACTTCTCTTCATTTCCTTCAAGGCTCAATTCAGCTAGGATTTAACTGAGCAACCTACTTCCATCATTCTGCTTCAGCTCCTGAAATGGCAGAGAGGTCACAGTACTTCCTCAGAGAGCTCATTCTATTTTTGCACAGCTCTGATTTTTAGGTCTTTCCCCCTCTTAGCTTAGATAGAATCATTGGATCCTAGAAATGGAGAGGCTCTCAAGGGTCATCCAATCTAATATCTAACTAGAGCCTGAATCCTATTTAAAAGATCCCTAGCAAGTGACAATCCATTCCTATGCTTGAAGACCCAAAGGGAGAGAAAACTGACTATTGCCACCTGAGAGAAATTATTACGCTGTCTGACTCTACTCACTTTTAGAAAAATGTTCTCTTATATTGAGCTGATATATCAATTTCCATGCTCTGGGATCAAGTCAAAAAAAAAAATTCATCCAGAAGTCCTTCAAATATTTAAAGACTCAGTAGTCATGGTCCCTCTATTATCTCATCCTCTACTTTTTTCTTCTCTAGACTGAATTACAACCTTAGTTCTTTCAACAGGTCCTCATATTACATTGCTTTGGGTGCCCTTACCCATTTGGTCACTATTCCAACTTGTCAATGTCCTTTCTCAAAAAAAAAAAAAACCAAGCAAAAAACCTTGTGATTTGAGACTGGCTAAACAAACTATGATGTATCCATGGGATGGGAAGCTCAGAGTCACAAAAAAATAACCAATATTGAAAGGCATAGGAAATGAAGCTAAGTCCAAGGGTTTTTTTTGTATGTTTGTTTTTAACTTTTTAAATTTATATATAATTAACAGCTTTTTGGTTTCCATTAAGCATGAAAATAATTTGACTTAAATTGTCTCTAGCAGAAACTTAATCAAGATATAAGTAATACTTTATTAATTATCAGAGTAATTAACCTCTTCATTGTACTTCTCTATTTGGATTCTAGTTTCTACCTCCATTTTAAGGAATAGAAAGGAGAATAGCTAGCATGAGCTGAAGTCCTATTAAAAGGATGCAATTTGAGGTAGCGTGTTGTAGAAAGGAAAAGAATTCAGGAAAGAGGTGTGAATTTGAAGTCAGTTCAAATCCTGATTATGTCACTTGCTACTCAAGTTACTTTGGAGAGGTCATTTCTTCCCTGTGTGTCTCATTTTCTTCATTAGTAAAGTGTGGGGATTGGATTGGATGATCTCCAAAACGATCAAACAATGCAAACATTCATCCTATATATACTTGTAACCCAGCTCTCTCTGTGGTCCATCCAGCCTGGTTCAGTTCAAAGAAAGAGCTCCCAAAAGACTATGTGCATGCGCTTGTGTTTGTGTGTGTGTGTGTGTGTGTGTGTGTGTGTGTGTGTGTGTGTGTGTGTGTGATATTCTAGATGATTTATGACAAAATATGTTGTTCATTTCCTGACAAAGGTGACAAACTCAGAATGCAGATTGAGAATTATATTTTGCCAGCAGGGGTATTTGTTTTACTTCACCATGAATATTTGTTGGAAAAGTTTTGTTTTTCTTTCTTTTTCAATGTGGGTGAATGACTGAGGATAGGGGAGATATGTATTTTTGTCAGCTGAAAAAATTAAATGATTTTTCTTTAAAAGGAAGGAGAGGAGGCGGCTAGGTGGCGTAGTGTATAAAGCACTGGCCTTGGAGTCAGGAGTACCTGGGTTCAAATCTGGTCTCAGACACTTAAAAATTACCTAGCTGTGTGGCCTTGGGCAAGCCACTTAACCCCATTTGCCTTGCAAAAACCTAAAAAATAAAAATAAAAGGAAGGAGAAAAGTGCCAGCTGACTCATCTCCATTCTTTGTGCCATGGTCTCAGGTTCAGCCAACTGATGGTATGGTGAGGAAAAAGGAGACTATCTGTAGTGAAGGCTGGCAATCATTAGTCAAAACAGCCTCCAGTAGAGCCAGAAGCAAGGGTAAATGATTCTCATGGCGTGAACTGGGTCAGGGTGCTAGGTACTAACCAGAGCCATCAGTGGAAACAAAAATTCTTAGAACCTTGGGCTCTAAGTCAAGAAGACAAAAGATAAGGCAGATCCCAAGAAGGAGTCAGATAAATTATAATGAGCATTTTTTTAAAACTCCAGTTAGTTGGAACATGTAGAGGCTTTTAAGTTAACAAGGCTATTCCTGCCTCCCAGACTTCCAGGATGAACTTCCCTCCTCCTTTCGCAATAGGAAACAATCACAAGGAGATTACTTCTGTGTAAAAATCCTAGATCTAGATCTGGGATGTCAGAGTTCTTCTAGTTCAACCTCCTCATTTTACAGAAGAGAAAACTGAGGTCCAGGGAGGTTTACGGACATTCCTAAAGTCATCCAGTTATAAGGGTCAGAGGAAGAATCTGAATCCAGGTCCTCAGATGCTAGAAAAATTGCTATTGTGTACTGTAATCCATTTCCTCTTTCTCACTTCCTCCGTTATTAATCATTTAATTTTCTGATCAATAAAAACAAGAGTATTTTTTAAAATCTCATATGGAGAAAAGTAACTTATATATCTTCAAAAACTCAGAATGGTCTTTATCTATTTGGATTTTCTTTTCAATGATGTGTATAGCAGCCCATCTATGCTTGGTCATTTTGGGTGACATTTGTTCATATCCTCCCAGAAGTGTGCATGATCAGGGGGTGGGGTGGTGGAGAGGGGAGCAGGAGGCATTTACCAATATGCTGGAGTCCCTGGAGGGGCACTTCCTGTCTTTCTTTGGGAATATCATTGGAATACTTGGGCTGTCCATGCATCATTCTTTGCCCTTTCCATGTGATCAGCCCAACTCTTTTAATTCTGTTACCTTGATAAAGGAAGTCAGTTCTCCAAAGTTCCTTATTCATTATCTAAGATAGTCTTTCCCAATCCCTCTTAAAGCTAGTTCCTTTCTTCTGTTGATTCTCTTCCATGTATCTTATCTCCAGTTTATTTATACTTAGCTATTTGTAGAGATTCTTTTTCCTTCCTTTGTTTGGCTACTGTTTAGCACAGTGGCCAGCACTTACTAGAAGTTTAAGAAACACTTGATGACCTCCTTTTATATGACTTATGTATGACTGCTCATACCCCCCTTGTACCTTTCCACTGTCTTCTGTACCATTTTCATTTTTTATTGGGGGTGGGGTGGGAGGGAGAGGGAGAGAGGAAATGAATGTGTCCTATGTCTCAAAGTCAAAAGGTAATGCTAGAAGAATATTGATAATAAAAATGATTTTTTTTCCCAGGATGAGTTTGAGGTCATTAAAGGAGCTTTGTAATTACCTGAAGGCAACCTTACCTGCCAGTCACCTCCTATTTAATTTTGGGCTAAATTCATTGCTTATTCAGATATATATACTTACGGACAAGCTCTATATGTTGCCCTTTTGTTGGATCTCATAAAATGAGTAGTAAAAGTTCTTCATCCATTTGGTTTTCCTTTGGTGGATACTCAACCCAATTTCTTTCTAAAGACTCCACAATATTTAAGTCCTGTTAGAACCAGTAAAAGTTCACCTGAGTTTTGTTTCTTCATTTATATAATTTTAACGGATATAGGCTCATTCTCAATTGTTATTAAACATAGAAAATTACTTTGTCATACAAATATAATAAGATCTTTTTTTAGTCTTTTTTTTAGTTTTTGCTAGGCAATGCGGGTAAGTGGCCTGCCCAAGGCTACACAGCTAGGTAATTATTAAGTGTCTGAGGCCGGATTTGAACTCAGGTACTCCTGACTCCAGGGCCGATGCTCTATCCCCTGCACTACCTAGCTGCCCCCTTTTAGTCTTTTTCAATTATATTTATTTTATTTTTGTGTAAATGTTTTTTTTATACATTACTAAAATATTCTTGTTTAAGAGTAAACATAATACCCCCTCCCCCCAAAATATCAACCCTCATAAGCAATAAGTAGAGGAAAGAGGAAGAAATTAAAATTAAAATTAAAAAAATAATAATAGGGGCAGCTAGGTGGTACAGTGGACAGAGCACCGGCCCTGGAACCAGGAGCACCTGGGTTCAAATCCGGCCTCAGACACTCAACAATCACCCAGCTGTGTGATCCTGGGCAAGCCACACAACCCCATTTGCCCCACAATCCCCCCTAATAATAATAATAATAATAATGATAATAAATGTTCTTCAGTCTGTGTTCCAACATCACCAGCTCTATGGCAGGTGGATCACATTCTTTAGGATAAGTCCATCACAAAAACTACTTCCATATTTTTCCACCATTGCCATTGCTGATTGCAACTCCCTCCATTTGTACTTCCCCACTACCATGCACTCTATCTTCTCTCTCCTTTTACTCTGTCCCTCTTCTTAAATGTGCTGTAGGGTAGCTGAGTGGTGCAGCAGACTGAAGAGCTTCCTTTTTTTTAAAGTTTTATTTATGTCTCTTGTTTTTCTACTATAGTTATTTCTGGATGCAAACTCTTCCTCACCCCTCCTCATTCTCAATAAATTTTCCCTTATACCAACAGCAACTATTAAACAAAATCAGCTGACAGAGAGACTGGTCATATATGAAATGTTCTACACCCATAATCCCTTACCTTTTCATCGAAAGGAGACAGGTGCATTTCCCTTAGGCCTTGTTTCTAAAATGCATTATTGGAGATCTTTTAGAAGAGACTGGGGAAATGTTATAGAGAGGATTCCTGTTAAGACATTATTGGAACTAGATGGCTTCTGAGATTTCTTCTCACTCTAAGAATCTGTTATTCTGTCATTTTCTATTCTGAATTGAATTATGTTTCCTTCAAGACTTCATATTTGTTACCCATATCCCACTTTGTTTAAGGAAATATTCCTAGATTAATGCATAAATAGAAATGTGTTATAGTCTTCCTCACCCATCCCATAAGGAACTTGGGCCTCTAAGGACACCATTCTTCCTCTTCCCTGATGTGTACCATCCTCCTTTTCAATGGTATCTTGTCATTGTATTAATCTCTACTAGCACCTCTGAAAAAAGAGGGAGTGACTCAGAATGAACTAATTGATCTTGAGGAATAGATTCCCTGCCAAATTACTCTGGGTGTATCTCTGACCCCAATGGCTGAAATAATGAGGACCAGATACACAAGACCTGTTTGAGTAAGGGCTACAACACACATATAAACAGCTTGGAAAATTAGGTGAATTGTTCCTCTCTATTTCCTCCTTTGGAAAATGAAAAGATTAGACTAAATTGTCTGAAAGATCTCTTTGAGCAGTACATTCTATGAAACAAATACATGAGTCAGAGACCCACAGAATTTGAGAGTTAAAAGGTACCTCAACAGTCATCTATCTAGTTCATCCCTTCCACCAAATTAATTCCTGTTATTATGTACCCAATGAGTGGTTATCCAGTCTCAGAGTTATGGTTTGAACCCAATTTACTTCTTTATAAAATAAAAGATATGGACTAGGTGCTATGGACTCTAATTCTAAGATGCCTTCCAACAACCTTTAATGACCCTATGACAAAATTATCTTTCAAATTTCTTGAATTTCATTCATGGTGCCTTTGACAACAGGGACCCAAGCTCAGTAGATGCTTCCACTTACTGACATCTCTAACCAAGGCACAATAGACCAGATGAAATTATAAATGATAACCTGCCTTTGTAGTCCTGCCCCACTTTTAAAAACCCTCTTTGGGTCTGTGAGTCTTTTCCTCTTTGGAAAAGAAACCTACTCCATCCAGGATAAGCCTATGCTATGGTTGAATGACTAGAACTGTTAAGAAACTTTTTCTGATCCTCAAGCCCAAATTGATCTCTTTTCAAATTCTATCCATTGATTCTGGTTCTGTCCTCTGTGGTCTAATCCCTCTTCCACATGACAGCTCTTTCAATATTTGAAGTCAACCATCCAGGCTCTCAATCTTCTCTTCACTAACCAAACAGCCCTATTTCCTTCAACTGAACTTATATTCCATGCCTTTGTCTTCTATTTTTCTCACAGAAGGTTGGGATTGTGTCTGAGGATTATCTTCACATAGAAGGACATCAGTGAAGGATTTTTGTGGTGAGTCACTGAACAAATATTTGGTAATAATAGCTTTTAGTTATATAGCATTTTATCATCATCATCATCATGATACTTCCAAGACTTCAAAAGGTCTCTAATTTCATTAGTGTGGGTACTAATTCCACCAAAGCAAGATCTTAGTCCTCTCTTCCCCCACTCCTTAGTAATCATTTTCATGAGTTTCTAAGGCTGAGAAATGCTCATTACCTGGTGGGCAAGTGATAGAAGTCTCCAGAACTAGCTCGGCTGGTCTTTTGACAGATATATAACCCATCCATGGGCCTCTCCTTGCAAACTTGAATGAATGAATGGAAAAGCATTTATGAAATGCCTACTTTGTCCAAGCACTATGCTAGGTCCTGGGAATACAAAACTAAAGTGAAATGGTGCCTGCCTTCTGGGAGCTTATCTTCTACTAGGGAGAAACAAATGAATTAAAGAAGTGGTGGCAGGGGCAACTAGGTAGTACAGTGGATAGAGTGCTGGCCCTGGAGTTAGGAGGACCTGAGTTCAAATCAGACCTCAGACACTTAATAATAGCCTAGCTGTGTGACCTTGGGCAAGCCACTTAACCCTATTGCCTTAAATAAAAAGAAAAGTAGTGGCAAGGGAATGGAGTTCTAGGATGGAGGTTCTTTCTGAGAGTAATGGTAGTAGTTATTTGTTTACTGTTTCCAAAACAAGGAGTAGAAAGGAAGGGGCAGTAGATGGCTGTGGTAAGGCAGATAGACATTTGGTGAGGCCCTAGTTGCTTAATATGTCCTCTTGATGACCAATAGAAGGAATTAATCAGTGGGGACTTGTGAATTGTATTGTCTTGGGAGTGTGAATGCACTGAGAACCTTAAATCGGGGTTAGCTGTTCTTCGACTAACCCATCCTGTGCTCCCTTGGTTAATGTTGATCATCTCCTCCATTATTCATGATACATATGTGTATATATGCACACACACATATATGTCCATGCCTATGAACATATATCTCACATAGTTTTGAGATATATTGAAATATCTATCATATATATAACAAATATGAAACAGACTCACAAACACATTTATATATTCAATAAACATTTTAAATAACTACAATATGCGAGATATTATGCTAAGCATTGGGAATACAAATAAGAAAAAGAAAGACAGCTCCTGCCCTTAAGGAGTTTCCAGTCTAAGGGGAGAAGACAGCCCACAAAAGGAAGTTGAAAGGGGGAGGGGAGAGAGTTTGGGGAATGAGGATGGTTGGGGCGCCTGTCAATAGTGAATGGAATCCAAAAGAGCAGCTGGTAGGAAGTGAAGAATTGGCTGGCCTGAGAGTCGTTTTTTCAAAGAAGGCTTTGGAGTTCTTTGTTCTGGCCTCCAACCCTCCGGTTAGAGGGGGCAGAGGGTACTGATGAGGCCTGTCCAAAACTGATGCAATCTCCAGCCTGGAAAAAAGAGGTAATTCCAAGCACTGTGACCAAGAAGTATGTGTGTGTGTGTGTGTGTGTGTGTGTGTGTGTGTGTGTGTGTGTTCAACATTTTTCCTTGGCAGGACTGACAAGTGCTCCAAGTCAGGTTATGTAAGAAGCAGATCAATCTTCCTTTTTGTCATCTCTTTGGAAATTTTAAAGAACAAAAGGAAAGATTATTTACTCAAGACAACAAAGACCACCATATGTTTTTGGCTTTAATTTTGAATTTCTTTAGGAAGGTGTTAAAAGATCTTGGTATACAGTTAGAAATGATCTTCATCATAAAAAAGGAAAAAGGATCCACAGATACAAAAGCAATTATCACAGTTCTTTTTGTGCTGGCAAAGAATTGGAAATTGAGGAAATGCCTATCAGTTGGGAAACAACTGAACAAATGGTGGTATATGAATTGTGGTAATGGAATACTTTTTTTTTTTTTAGGTTTTTTGCAAGGCAACGGGGTTAAGTGGCTTGCCCAAGGCCACACAGCTAGGTCATTATTAAGTGTTTGAGACCGGATTTGAACCCAGGTACTCCTGACTCCAAGGCCGGTGCTCTATCCACTACGCCACCTAGGCGCCCCAATGGAATACTTTCTATAAGAAATGATGGGCAGGTGGATTTCAGGAAAAAATCTGAAAAGACTTTTATGGACTGATACTGAATGAAGTGAGTAGAACCAGGAGAACATTGTTTCCAGTTACAACAGCATTGTGTGATGATCAATTATGATAGACCTGCTATTCTCAACAAAACAGTGATCAGAGACAATTCTTGTTTTTTTTTTTTGCTTTTAGATTTTGCAAGGCAAATGGGGTTACGTGACTTGCCTAAGGCCGCACAGCTGAGTAATTTATTAAGTGTCTGAGGCTGGATTTGAACTCAGGTACTCCTGACTCCAGGGCCAGTGCTCTATCCACTGCACCACCTAGCTGCCCCCAAAATCTGGAAAGATTTACATGAACTGATGCTGAGCTAAGTGAGAAGAACCAGGAGAACATTGTACATATTACCAGAAATTTTGTGTGATGACCAGCTATGGTAGACAGCAAGCCTCAGCAGTTCAATGATCCAAGACAATTCTAAAGGACTTGTGATGAAAAATACTTTCCATATCCAGAGAAAGAGCTATGGAGTTTGAATGCAGAGCAAGACATACTGTTTCCTATTTTTTAAAATTTGTTTTATGCTTTATGTTATACATACATACATACATGTATAATTGGGGGCTCATATGAAATTCACAGAACTCCCCCTTGAGGAAGCCCCAGAAGAGACCAGAGGAAGGAGTGTTCACAGCTTGATTTCAAGCCAGATCCCCTTTCTTTTCCCAGGTTCCTTCGGGTGGATCTCTGAATGGACCTGGAACACCGACTGGGGGAATGATGGGAAAATTAAGGGAACACTCCTAAAATCCACCCAGAAAGGTGGGGAAACTTTGATTTTTGCCTTTCAGGGCTTAGAAGTTCACATTCCAGATAATCCCAGAGAAGGAAAATCCTCCATGGGAGTCCAAGGGTCAAAAAACATTCCTAATGGGGGAAAGGAAGAGACCCTTCTCTCAAATACCCAAAGATCATACTTTGGGAAGAAAACTAGCTATCTGGAACTTCCAGGACGCTGTCAGATTACTTGTGGTCAGGGGAAGAGGGGAGGGAAGAAAGGAAAGGAGGAAAATGTAGTATTCAAAATCTTATCAAAAATATGAAAGTTGAAAACTATCTTTGTATTGTTGGAATATAGTTGGAAAAATAAATAAATGAATTTCTATATTAAAAAAGAAACAAGGGGAGGCTAGGTTGCACAGTGGATAGAGCACAGGCCCTGGAGTCAGGAGTACCTGAGTTCAAATCCAGCCTCAGACACTTAATTACCTAGCTGTATGGCCTTGGGCAAGTCACTTAACCTCATTTGCCTTGCAAAATCTAAAAACAAACAAAACAAAAACAAAAACAAGAATTGTCTCTGATCACTGTTTTGTTGAGAATAGCAGGTCTATCATAGTTGATCATCACACAATGCTGTTGTAACTGGGAACAATGTTCTCCTGGTTCTGCTCACTTCATTCAGTATCAGTCCATAAAAGTCTTTTCAGATTTTTTTCTGAAATCCACCTGCCCATCATTTCTTATAGAAAGTATTCCATTGGGGTGGCTAGGTGGCTAGGTGGCTAGTGGATAAAGCACTGGAGTCAGGAGTACCTGGGTTCAAATCCGGTCTCAAACACTTAATAATTACCTTTGCCACTATAAAAAAGCTGCTATAAATATTTTTTTACATATCTTTCCCCCTTGTTTATGATCTATTTGGGATACAGAATCAGTAATGGTATTGTTAGATCAAAGGGTAGATCAAAGACAATTTTAAAAATCTTGATGGAAAATGCCATCCATATACAGAAAACAAACTATGGAATTTGAATATAGATCAAAACATACTATTTCCTTTTTTTCTTTAAAATTTTTAATTAATATTTTATTTTATTTTTCCAATTACATGTTATAAAAGCTTTTCAACATTCATCTACTTGCATATTTATAAGTTACATCTATTACCCTCCCTTTCTATTTCCTTCCCTTCAAGTCTGGTAACAGTTGTACATGTACATTTGTGTTTAACATGTTTTCATATTAATCATTTTGTGTATGAGGAATTAGGACTAAGGGAAAAGAAAGAAAATCATGGGATAGGAAAGAAAAACCATAAGAGAAGTTATAAGAAAGTGAAGATATATCCATTCAAATTCTGTGTTTTTGTTTTTTGTTTTATGTGTTTTGTATTTTTTTTTTTCCTTTGGATGTGGATGGCATTGTCCTTAACAAGGTTTCTGGATGCTGAGAGGAGCTGCATCCATTATAGCTGATCAACTCATAATGTTGTTAATGTGTGCAATGTTCTCTTGGTTCTGCTCCCTTCACTCAGCATCAGTTCATGTAATTCTTTTCACAAACATACTATTTCATTTTTTAAATTTTGTTTATTATTGTTTCTTTCTTGTGCTTTATTCTTTTTGTTCTGATTATTCCTTCAGAACATGACTAATATGGATATGTGTTTAACATATTGTGGCTATAACCTATATCAGATTGCTTGCTATCTTGGGAAATAGTCAGGGAAGAGAGAGAGAAAAAAAATTGGAATGAATGTTGAGGGGCAGCTTAGGTGATGCAGTGGATAGAACACTGGCCCTGGAGTCAGGAGGACCTGAGTTCAAATTCGGTGTCAGACACTTAATGCTTAAGTTGTGTGACCTTGGGCAAGTCACTTAACCCCATTGCCTTGCAAAAACAAACCAAAAAAAAATGTTGAAGATTACTTTTACATGTACTAGGAAAAAATACTATTAGGATAAAAAATAAAAATAAAGAAAAAAAGAGTAATTATCTTAAAACTATCTGCCCACCACTATTCCATCAGCTCCTCCTTGGTAACATCAAGGTCTAATGACATTGGACTAGTAAGATAATGCAACTTTTGATCCTCACATAACAGAGAGGATCTAGAAGTGTATGGAAGGCTACCATAGATGCGATTTTCACAAGAGAATTCATGATCCTAGAGGACAGATAGTGTTGCATTTTTGTCATGTACCTGGGACAACAGTAGGCTCAGTCCATGGTTTTTGACTGATTGATTAATTTGCTCTCCATGTGACAATCAGTATTACCCAGACTCTTTGGTGTTCTCCATGCCTCAAGTATCAGGGGCAAGACAAACAGGAACATCATACTTCTACAGCTTAACATCTCTGTCCAAAGAACAAATTGAATCTGTATAGTCTTTCCTGGTTTTGTCTCAACTCCCTCTATTCTCTTTTCTTATGGATAGCAAGCTCTGCCAGCAGAAATTCAATGGTCCTGCTTGAAAAGCCAGTCTAGAAGGTCGGTTATCTGTTACCTATATGTAACTTCAAAATTGCTGAGATAAAAGTGTGATTTTCAGGGCTACAGCTCTCAGCTCAGGCTTGCTCTCCAATGATTTCCTTACCATGGTAGCATACACTGTACCCAAGTTCCTCAAAAATGTTCTGATTACAATCTGCACACACAGGCAACATGGCCAACATTAAATAGCTAATGTGTAACATTTATTGGAATTGCCAACTAATGTTCACCAAAACAAGACATTTCCACTTAATCAGATGTTGATAGTTTAATTTACCAAGTCATCCGGTAATGTAAGCATGAAATCAAAAGTGCCTTCATCCCAAAATGGATGATTTTTATTTATGTTTATCAACAAACATTTCTTATATGCTTGTTAAGTTCCAGACACTGTGCTAAACCCTAGAGATAAAAAGAAAGGTAAAAATACTTTGGTTAATGTTGGACATCGTTGGTTAATGAACTTTAACCATTTTCCATTTATCCATATTTGCTATAACATATATCTATTTTGTAAACATGAAATATTAGCTAACAAGCACAATTAAAATAATGATTCATTCTTTCTATTTCCAACTCAGTTGTAAAGGGTTAATATGTATATGTATAAGAAGCGTATTCTACCTTGATTACAGATTTTAGTAACTAAAACCATCTCTTTGAGCCTGGGTCCTTGTTAAAAAGGACCCAATGTGTGAAATGTCCACAATTTAATAGACACTTCAATCATAAGGTCTTGCTCTTTTGGTGATGGAAGGGATCTTAGAGTTGTAGTCCTTAACATCTAAACCATCTCTTATTGTACAGAGAAAGCCATTAAAACTCAGATAAATGAAGTGACTTTCCCAGGGTCATACTGCAACTCATGGAGACTTTAAGACTTGAATGAAACTAGCATATTGGGCGGCTAGGTGGTGCAGTGGATAAAGCACCAGCCCTGGAGTCAGGAGTACCTGGGTTCAAATCCAGCCTCAGACATTTAATAATTACCTAGCTGTGTGGCTTTGGGCAAGCCACTTAACCCCATTTGCCTTGCAAAAAAAAAAGAAAATAGCATATCTCAGGTTAAAACAAACAATTGATTAGATTTTATCATAGACCTCAATAGAAAAATGAAAAAAAAAACCTAAAAAAAGATAATAGGCATCAATAATTCAAAGTTTGAGCAGCTAAAAAAAAAGATGACTCCCTAAGAGGGCTATTCTGAAGTTCAAACAGGGAGGCCTGGCAAGAAGCAAACAAACATACACTGTTCAGTCCACCAGAGAGCAACTGTGGAATCCCATCCCCACAACCTCCCACCACAGCACAGCTGAGATGTCAAAAGCCAGCAAGGCTCCAGGGGACAGCAAATTTAATTCACATTCATTTGGCGCCTTCTGTATGCAGAGCACTTTGCCAGGCACAGGGAAGTCTACAATTTAGATCAATCCACAGCATTTATTAAACACCTACTGTTTTTGATGTCCCTGAGACACAATCCTTGACTTTATGGCGTTATATTCGATTATTGGCAGAGGACCAGCAACTGCCTTAGCTCACCAATAGCAGGTGCAGACCCTTCAGGGAACTTTTCCCTCATTCTCCAACCCCTATTTCTTAGTTTCCATCAGCTGATGGGACTCATTCTTGACTGGACACTGACAGCTCCTCACCCCTACCATTCCTACCTTTCTTGGAGATAACCCAGAGTCCCACTCTTCCCTGACCACTGAGTCCTTATCCTTTTCCCAATAGTTCTTGGTCAATGACCACATGGCCTGGAATTGCTCCCCAAAGTTCATGGGTGCTTACCATCTTCTCTGTTGCTTCATTCACCTGCTGATCTTTGTATCTACCATAAAGATGAGCCTTCCTTTATCAATCATCATGATATCCCTGTTATCTGAAGGGGGGGGGAGTTCTTTGAGAACAATTTTTCCTTTCTATTTGAATTCCCAGTGTATATCATGGGGCTTGGGACACATTAAGGACTTAATAAATGTTTTCCCATTCCATAGGATATATTCATGAAATGTCAAATATTTTGTAATATCAAATGCATGTATGAATTAGGCTTCATTTTTGACCATCTGAAGTGAAATTTCAGATTATATAATCTAATACTTTCATTTTATAGGTGAGGAAATTGAGACCTAATGAGGGTAAGTGATCCATCTGGGGTTACACAGGTAGTAAGTGGTAGGGCTGAGATTCAAAAATCAAGATATCTAACTCCAAATCCAGTCCTGTTTCTATTGTGCGATGCCTTCTTCAGATGGTTGCTAATGTCCATCTTATCATCTAGTCATAAGCACCCATTTGAAATGTGTGAAAAAATGTCTGATCTGGTAGAGATTTATTCTAGATTGGGGTGAGAGAAGCTAGACAGGCCATGCCTCTAGAATTGGGGTTTCAGAAGCTTCTACTCTTGTTTGAAGCAGTAGGCCTTGGGCTATAGGTACAAGCATCATAGACTTCTCTATCACTGGTGAACTGGTGAACATCTCACCCTTCCCCATACCTCCAAAGTTCCCTCTACAGATTTGAGAAGCACATTGATAGCCCTGAGATTCTATATGGTATACAGGTAGAAAACTCACACAGGTCCCTGGAGCATGAGGAACTTCAGTCCCACAGAGTTTCAGATTTCTACCATAACAGACTTGGCATGCATCGTTGGATGACTTCCTCTGGGTCAAAGTTTTCAGTGACAGCACAAAGAAGAGGTACCATCTATTCTTGGCAGAACAGGTTTTCTAGGTTGGTGGTATGGAAGAATATCCAGTTCAGGTCAAAAAGGGGGGTAGTTATTGATGAGAACTGACACCAAGCAAGGTTATTCCAATGACTCTCATCTAAGACTCTCTCCTTGTTCAAGACCTCCTCACCTATCACCTGGACAGGTGCAATAGCCTTCTAATTAATCTCTTTCACACTTTTCCAATCCATCCTCCACAGAGATGACCTAAAGCAAATATCAATTTATGTCACTCTCTGGTTCAATAAATCCCTACTAAGTCACTTTTCCAGAATAGTTTCAAATTATTTTCTATAATGGTTTTGAACTGCCCCCTTCACTCCTCTCCCTGCCCACCATCTCCACCAACAATGTATTAGATGGCCAGTCAAGTATTTTCAAACACTTATTATATACCAAACATTTTGTTACATACTGGGAGAGAAATACAAAAAAGCCAAATAATCTCTGCTATTAAGGAATTCACTGAACACATCAGGGAGTTGGAAAACACATTAGAGGTGGGAAGGGACTCACATATAGCAGAAAGGTGTGGAATAAGCCAGGACCAATTTTCAGTAAAAAAAAAAAAAAAGGGAGGGAGAAGCTCTCTTATTGTTGGGGGGAAGAGAGGAGAAGTAAATTTAAAGTTGTGGTGGGTTGGGAGGGGGGAGGTGAATATAATGGTACAAGTGAAGATAAGATGGGGAGTTAAATGGCCAGGAAATCAGAATGCCTGTCTCTTTGATGCCCCTCTGACATCAACTATTTCCATCTTTTCTCATTTTTTAAAATTTCTTGGATGTGAGGTGAAACCTTGGGGTTGCTTTAATTTGCATTTCTCTTATTTCCCCTGTCTTTTCTATCAAGGAAGGACACCTGGGGAAAATGACAGTCCCTTCTCAATAGAATTGGAAATCAAATCCTAATTAATACATTTGGGAATTGTTCTTCCCTGCTGCGAACATTAACTATGTGGTGTGTTCCAGTCTTTGGCCGTGACATATAGACAATCAACTATTGTTTATCCATGATACCCAGGGTTTATCTACAATGCTCAAGATTTCCTCCCATACCATACTTCACTTTGGCCTTGGCTGATAATAGCTATGATGGTAGGAATCTGGGACCAGATGAAAAGGGTGGGTAGTTGTATATGTGGCTCTCTGTGTATTTACATGTAAACTAGTTCTATCTCTGACCATAGTCAAAAGCCAATTGAGTTCTCTCTGTATCATCTGTTATTTTGCATCATCTGTGCCTCTTTTCCACTCCATTAGCATGGATAATCTAAAGCCACCTCCACAATAGATCTTTTTGGAAAGAAAACAAACAATTACAAGAATAGCAAAATCTTGCATGAATCCGGCATTTGAAATTTTCTTTGTAATCTGGACCTGTGATTTCATCTATACAAGGAATTCCTAATCACCTCTTTATCTTGAACTTTAAAACTTTGAGACTTATAAAGCATTTGGTGGTTAAGTAACTTGCTCCGAGTTAAACAACTTGTATATATATCAGAGACAGGTTTTCTTGACATTAGAGCAGATCCTTTATTTATCATGTGGCCTCTCTTCTGGTTTACTCTAAGTCTTTAAGTTGAAAGTACAAGGAAGATTAGACCCATTTTATTGATGAAAAAACTGAGGTGTAGAGAAGTGATTTTACCACTATGGTCTCTCAAAATTGAGAATTTGGGGAGTTAACATACATACCAGATCTGAGGTCAGTTGTTATGGTTTTTCATTATTCCATGTTACTTCTTCCAAAAAACCACCAACAGATTTGTGGGAATAGGATGATAAGCAAAGCTCTAAACAAATCTCGGAAATCTCTGGAAGGATAAGTACAGTGCTAGGGGGAGGGATATTTATATGGAAAGGACTAAACTAGCTATGATGGATCCATAGCTTTCTAAATTATAGAGAAAGCCACAATTTGCCTCAATGGAGAGAGAGAGAGAGAGAGCCCATACTGGAAAAAATCACAGACACTTGAAGGAAGTCCAGGCTTAGAGAAATATAAATGTTATAAAGAGGATTACAAAGACACAGAAAATGCCATCTTTAGTTCTCCCCCAGGCTGTGATTCTCATTTTCTAGACTTCAGTACCATGACTCCCTTTTCTTGCTAGACTTTATTTAGTTTCCTTTTATATGTTGACTCCCCCCTTGAATATATAAGCTACTAGAGGGCAGGGGGGTGGCTTTTTTTTTTAATCTTCAGGGGCAATGCTTAGTCCAATGCTAAGTAAAAGCTTAGTAAAGGTTGTACTGGTTGGTTCCCTGGTACCCTATTGCTTTGCCCAGAGCCTTTGAGGTTCCCTCGGTCTCAGACATTCATTGGGTCTTCTAGGTGTCGGTCTCTTGGATCTCTTCAGTCACTTTCCTGGCAGAAAACAAAACCACTCTCATCATTGTTTCTCCACGAAGGCAGCTGTTACTTCTCTTCTTTGGGCACCCAACTGACTTAAGAGAAATTCATCTGTGATTCCACTCTCGATTTCCCAAGGTACCATGCAAATCTTTTGTCCAATGGGTCCCTTCCTCAGTATGAATGTCTTAAAAATTTTAAATTTGAAAGTGAAAAAAATTAAAACAGGATCACACCCCAGATCAAAAACCTTCCAAGGGGGAAAATGACCTGGACTAACACTGATAATATATTCTATAGAAATTTTGCATATACTTTGTATTTATTTGGATGGAGAGCTAGGCCTGGAGTCAGGAAAGACTCATCTTTTTGAGCTCAAATCTAACCTCAGACATTTACTAACTGAGTGACCCTGGGCAAGTCATTTAAGTCCGCTTGTCTCCATTTCTTTATCCATAAAATGAAATGGAGAAGGAAATGATGCCACACCAGTATCTTTGCCAAGAAAAATCTCAAATGGGGTCATGCAAAGTTGGACACAACTGAATGACTCAACTACAGAATGTCTATACCCTTCACAGAAGGGACTGTTTTGTTTTTGGTCTTGGTAGCTCCAATGTATTTTTAAACATTTATTTCCAGATCTATATTTTCATTGATATAACTCTCTCCACCACTGCAGGTAGATCAACAGTCCTAAAATGTAAGGGCCTTAGAGTACAGTCCAGGAGACTTAGAAATTAAGCGAATTGGGGTGGCTAGGTAGTGTAGTGGATAAAGCACCTGCCGGCCCTGGAGTCAGGAGTACTTGGGTTCATATCCGGTCTCAGACATTTAATAATTACCTAGCTGTGTGGCCTTGGGCAAGCCATTTAACCCTGTTTGCCTTGCAAAAAAAAAATTAAGCAAATAACCCCATCCCACTGGTTGTACCTGACAGGCAGGACCCTGAATTGGAATCTTCCACTAAGGTTGGTCTTTTATCCATTGCACAGAAGATGTCCAAACCAGTCAATGGGTTACAGTCAATAAGACTTACAACGCTCTCAAGTGAGACCCAGAAACAGATTTAAATGTACTTGAGAAATATTTAACAAAATAGATACAAATATAATTAAATATAGATAACATCACATTTTATAATTAAATCTATATATGACCTCAAGGAATCCTTATGTGTAGACAGATTTGTGTTTCTATTTAAGTCTGATAGCACTGCAGGACATGATATTGTCTTCAGGAGCTGAGGCTACATAGATAAAAATGAACTTGTCCATGTCCTCAGGGGTTCTTAACCTATTCTGGTGTTGTGAATCCCACTGGTAGTTTGATGAAGCCCATGTAGCCCTTCTCAGAAGGATATTTTTAAAAGCATAAAAGAATTATATAGAATTACAAAGAAAACCAATTATATTAAAAGATGGTTATTGTAATTTTTTTCTTTACAGTTCACAGATCTCAAGTTAAGAAACTCTATCCTAAGGGTATATTAAAGACAAATATATACATTGGTTTCTTATATCAGTGATATTAGGGACTTAGTACCTGTGTACCAGGCAGGTCCTGGCAAAATTATGTAAGAGATGAAACTTACCTCTGGTTCTTCTGACGTTTCTAATCTGGTCCTTTTCCCATCTCATTGGTGATTCCTCATTTCAGCTCTCTAACTTGCCAGGCCACCCAGAACCATCCATCACTTCTCTTCATCTTCCCTTAAAACATATTTTTAGGAAAACTAGCCTGACAAGAAGGAATGTCTCACTGATTCTGGAGATAGAGAATCTGGTTTTAAATTATTTACTGTCTAACTTCAAACAAGTCTCTCAACTTTCTTGGAGTTCAGTTTCCACTCTCCAAGGAAGGGTTAGTATTAGATAAGTGCTAAGGTCTTTTCCAGTTCTTAGTACTGGGATTCTGATAAACTTATTCCTGCTGTGGGTGTAAATGATTGATAAGGCTCAAAGTGTGATCCCTTCCACAGAGGTTATGCATTTTAATCTTGGCATTTCATTTAATCTTGGCAAGAGCAGAGTGAATGAATATTTTTTCTGATAAGAAGGGCCTTTTCTCCCCACCCTACCCCCTTCCCTAGGGAGAGGATGTAAGGCCTAGGGATCATCTAGGACTCTAGATTTCATGTGGACCAAGTCTGATTTCCAAATCTTGACCAGAAAAGCTCATTCTTATCTTTATATTCTATTACTCCAAATTGGTTTAACTCACGATCTCTAAAATAAAATTTAGGTTGAACTTCTCTCTTGGTTCCCCCAGATATAGGCAACAAGGTCTCCACTCAAGCAGAAGTACTCTGAATGGGCATCAGATATGGGTCAGTTTTCATTTTGTCTGCCAAAGAAAATGCAAAAGGTGTGAAGAATTGATAGGCATCCATGATATGGAGGAAGACCATGACCTCAGGAAAGTGATGTCCTGACTTGTATATAAGATTATTAAAAGGTGAGAGGGCTTTGAGCAAAGACACCATTCTCACTGTCTCATGTGAGTCCAGTGGCCTGATGGTAAAGTACCCAAATGATCCATTAAATTGTAAGGCATGTTGGGATGTTACCAAAGAAATATTTCCCTTTTATCTTGGACTTTCATTGTCTGAGCAACTCACAAAAAGAGGAGAGCTGGAAAAATATAACCCTCTTTCCCTTTGTCCCCTCCCATGGCATGTCTTTAGACTCTAACCACAGGCCTAGCCACCACTGACTATTTTCTTCCTCCTCCAAAGGAGCACATTGCTGAGGAGATATTCCTCTGTGAGACTGTTGCATTCGTCTTGAAATCAGGAGATTGAAGAATTCATCGGATTGATTCCCCCCCTCTCCACATCTCCCATTCCAGCTTGTTACAATTGAAGGAGGTAGTGATGCTTAGCTTGGAAAAGAGAAGCTGCAGGAGGAAGACAGATAGCTGTCTTCAAGTATTTGAATGGCTGTCATGTGAAAGAGGGGTTAAATTGGTTTGTTTCAGCCCAGAGGGAAGGACTAAGAATGATGGATTGAAGTTGGGAGAGAGGCAAGTTTCGGCACAATGTCAGCACCAACTTCTAACAATGGGAGCTGTCCAAGAAGTGAAATGGACTGCCTCAGGGGGTGGTGAGCTTGGCTTTGCTGAGAGCAGAACTTCGACAAACCCTTGTTGTGAATAGTTTAAAAGATGTTCTTGCCCAGCTGTGAGTTGAACTGGGGGACCTGTGAGGTCCCTTCAAAAGCTGAGGTTCTTTGATTATGTGGGGCTGTCCATTTCAGTAGCCAGTTCTTATGTATTTACAGGAACTGCTAGGGTCTCTTAGGGGGAGGTAATTGTGTATAATGAGTTTGGAGAGTTGTGGTTAAAAGGTTCTAAACAAATGCAGTCCCATTATCAAAAGATGACAGTTAGTGAAGATAGGGTGTTGGAGTACTGTGTGTGTGTGTGTGTGTGTGTGTGTGTGTGTGTGTGTGTGTGTGTAGGAGGCAGCCCAATGTGAAGATGTAGTCAGTGATTTTCTAACTAGTTTACCAACCAGATAGATCTCCAGGTTCAACTCGCTTCCAATCGGAAATTTAAGAGCTGAAAGAAGTTTGTGTTGCTGTTGTTGTCGTTTAGTCATTTTTCAGTCGTGTCTGACTTTTCATGACCCCATTTTGGATTTTCTTGGCAGACATTCCTATTTCCAGCTTATTTTTACAGATGAGGAAACTGAGGCAAACAGGGTGAAGTCTCAAAGCTAGTAAGCCTCTGAGGCAGGATTCAATCTCAGGCTTGTCAGATTTCAAATCACAGACTAAGTGAGCTGACATTTGGATAGGGCTGGGTGGTGCACTAAATAAAGTCTGTGTCTCTTTAGAACTCAGGCAGGGGGCGGCAGGGGGTGGCTAGGTAGCGGCTAGGTGGCACAGTGGATAGAGCACCGGCCTTGGAATCAGGAGTACCTAAGTTCAAATCCGACCTCAGACACTTAATAATGACCTAGCCGTGTGGCCTTGGGCAAGCCACTGAACCCCATTGCCTTGCAAAATCTAAAAATAATAATAATAATAAAAAATAAAAATAAAATAAAAAGAACTCAGCCAGGTAAGTTGGCAGGGAATGTTAGTGGGGCACTCTGGTGCCACTCTGTCTTGGGCTCCCTGATTGGTATCAGAGCTATGCAGTAGTTAGAAGGAAGTCCCTGCCTTGAGCATCTTACAATGTAAAAGAGACAGAACGAGCCCCCAACACACCAAAGATACATCTGTTGCTATTGCTGTTTAGTCATTTTTGTCATTTCAGTCCTGTCCAACTCTTTGCGACCCCATTTGGGGATTTCTTGGCAAGGATACTGGAGTTGTTTGCCATTTCCTTCTTCAGGGCAACTTGTCACCAAAAGAATCCCTTTTCATTCCTCCTCTAAGACCCCACTCATGATTATGGAGTCCAAACTTGTTATTTTTACAAAGGAGGAAACTGAGGCCCAGAAAGGGTAAGAGTTAGGTTCCAAAGTAAATGAGAAATACCCATCCCCTCCATGAATCTACCTCTCACTCCCTCCCCAGTAATCTCTGTTCTAAACTCCAGGAGCTTTCAGTGCCTATACCACCACCCCTAATACTGAATCACTGAACCATAGGTTTAGAGAGAAGGAAACTCAGGAGTTATTTAGTTACCCCTCCCTTCCCCTCCCCTCCCTTGCCCTCCCCTCTTCTCTCCCCCTCTGCTTTCCTCCTCTCCTCTTCCTCCTCCTCCTCCTCCTCCTTTTTCTTCTTCTTTTCCTTCTTCCTCTTCTCCCTCTCCCCCTCCCCTTCTCCTTCTCCCCCCTCCTTCTCCCCCCTTCTCTCTCTCCTCCTCTCCTCTCCCTCTCCTCCTCTCTCCCTTTCCCCTTCTCTCCCTCTCTCCCCTCCTTCCTCCCTCCCTCCCACTTTTGTAATAACTGAAGAAACTACAAGCTGGTGCTGGTTTGGTCCAAAACCCTGACTCCATTTTAGAGAAAAGAAAACTGAGATCTAAACAAAAGGAAGTGAATGAGAAGCTGCAACCATAGACTCTTGAAGTAGAGTAAAAACGTTTTATGTTATCTCATTAGAGCCTTAGAAAAACCTGGTGAGATAAATGCTATAATTACTCTCACTACAGATGAAGAAACTGAGACTCAGGGAGAAAAAAGATGACTTGTTTAAGACCACACAGATAGCAAATAACAAAATCAGGATTTGAACTCAGGTCCTCTGACTTCAAAGAGAGGGGTCACTCCATCATACCACAGTGTTTTCTCTGTTTTGCCTTGGGACATCTCTGCTACTGTTGCCTTCTATCAATGTTTAGCATTTCATCTCTGGTCAGACGTGAGAAGAGGTCTAAATATGATTTCAGTAATAGAAATTTCTTTTTAGTTATAGAGCAATGAAGAGATAATTAGATTTCCAGTGATCTTGCTATTTATCAACTATTTGGCTTTGGTCAGCAACAGAATGAGGGACAGGACATGAGTTAAGGGCATTATTGAACTCTTCAGCCCCTCAGGGATCTCCTTTTAGGAACTGGAGGGGAGATGTGGCAAGCTAACTCTCTAAGGACTTGACTTGTAACTGTGACTGGAAATTGGAATAAAGAATGTGAGTCTTTTATATGAGTTATATAAGGAGTTTGGAGAAACATGACATAGAGTTGGAATATGCCATTAAATTAATGTTCAGATGAATTTGGTCTTGGTTTACAAAGATGCAGATCACTATCGTCCTGATAGAAGCTCTTAGCAACAATAAAGTTATCTAGAAGCTCACCAAAACTGATAAACTCTTCAGTTTTGCATAATGTTGATTTACTTAATTTAGTGTTAGGGGGCTTCCCTCCAATCTAAAGGTTATGATTGATAGGTTTTGTTCGAACATTCACCAATATTCCAGCTTCTTTCTCAAAGCTACTAAATTATAAACAATTATAACAGTTCCTTCACAAATGCCTTATTCTAGTGCTGCATACACTTACAGATCATTAGAGTTTGAAGGCACCTTAGAAACAGATCAGAACAATCCCCTGACCCCATCTTAGAGAGAAGAAAACTGGGAACCAGAAGAATAAGTGGAGAGCCTGTAATTGTGGGCTCTTGAAATGAAGCCAACTGCCATTTTCTGACCTTTGAGTTTGTCCAATGACAGATTATGTCAGCTACAAACTGTCCCTACTGAGTTGTGGGGGGATTGTGACCTGCAGCAGTGGTAGATTAAACCCCTCATAGGTCTTTGGAAATGTTCAAGTAATGATAGCCATTATGGTTTTTATAGCTCAGATTAATCATAGGATCAGAGCAGCATGGAGTCCGACTAGTTTAACCAATCCTTGAACAAGAATCCCCCTGTGACATCCTCAGCTGGTCTGGAGGAGATGGTCTCTAATCCTCTCCCCATTCTGATCACTCTCTATTGGATATCCTCTATCTCATTAATTCCCTTCCTGAAATGTAACACCCAGAACTGAATTCTATTCTTCAACTTGTCTTTCCAATCTCATTATACATTACTCCTTTTTTTTTCCACCTTCCAGAATAGCCAACTTGGTCTTCTTGCTGTTTTTCATATACAACACCACATTTCTTTCCTCTTTCTCTGTCTCTGTTTCTGTGTCTCAGTCACTCTGTCTCTCTGTCTGTCTTTATCTCTCTCTGTCTCTCTGTCTCTGTCTCTGTCTCTGTCTCTGTCTCTGTCTCTGTCCCTCCTTATGTCTGGCGGATCCATCACCCCATCTCCCTCTCTCTGCCTTTGTACTACTTATCCATCCCTCAAACTTAGAATGCTTTCTCTTCTCATCACAGTCTTCCATTATCCCTTTTGAAGGCTTAGCTCAAGCATCATCTTCTGAATGAAGCCTTTACTGATTGCTCAATTGCTACTGCGCCCTCCTTAAACCCCCCTAGAGGTTGTCTGCCTCCCAATAAAATGTAAACCAAAGGCAGAAATGATTCATTTTTATTTTTCTATCTCCCTTGCCTAATTCTTTGTCTGAAATGCAATTGGTATTTAATAAATAAATTTTGATATGTTTCCTTTGTAATCTAATGTATTTTATCTTAGATAAGTAATAGATGGCTGTTGATTAATTGATTACTGGATAGTGACCTAACTGGGATCCAAAAGGACAATCATCTCCCTCACTCTGGACACTCTTGATGTAGCCTCACATTCATTTCTTTGATAGCTGACACAGTACAGGGCTCATGTTGAGTATGAAGTTCCCTAAAACCCCAAGATAATTTTCCTGCTGAATCTAGTTTTAATTTATTACAATAGCTCTGGACTTTTTCACCAAGTACATTATAATAAGTTATTATTAGGACAAAAATTTCCTGGTCATATAAATAGCCAGAATTCTGAATTGATTCCAAAACATGAAACTGTCCTAATTTCATCAAATACCCAACTGTAATAATAATTATAATGTGTATAAATATGCACCAGGTCTTCAAGCCTCTTAAAGAAAGTTAGATGGTATATCAATTCTACTCCATTCAACTAAAATCTCATCAACAAATACTTACAAAGCAACTACTGTAAATTAGGAACTATTATGTTCTAGAATAGAATTCATCTATTAACAATAAGTTGGGAAACACTTTGAAATTTACTTTGTGTTATTAGCATTTTCTCATCCCTTTTTCTAGCCTAGTCAGTCATCAAAACAAACTCAAGCTCTGATTGATAATGTTCCATTTCCAGGTGTACATGTTCACAATGAAAATTTACCAACTGGCTCTTTCAGAGAGGATGAGCTGCCTTCAATTGGGGTTACAAAGACCAGAGTGAGGTATCTGACCTATTAAGGAGCTTACATTCTACTAGAAGTCAAAGGGAAAGGGCAAGAATAAAATATTAATCAATCAATCAAAAATATTCATTAAGAACTTTTTCTTTGCTGAATATTGTTTTGGATGCTAAGGATAAAAATATAAAAAACACCCCACACAATCCTTGTCTTCAAGGAGTTTTTGATGATGACATTTGTCGTTCATTCTCAAAGAAGACCGTGACATCAGGAAGGTGATGCCATGACAAGCACATGGTTTTGGATTTGAATGAGGGGTTGCTGTGCTAAGTTACCAGCCTCATTTTCTTCTCCAGAAGCATCTGGGTCCAGTGGCCAGATATGGTTCAGGATGACTGGAGATGGCACTGGACTTGAGCCATCAGGTCAAGTGACCTGCCCAGGGTTACACAGCTAGTAAGTGTCAGGTGTCTGAGAACGAATTTGAACTCCCATCCTCCTGACTCTGTACATTGTGTCACCTAACTGCCCTTAAAGAGTTTATAGTGTATGAGGGAAACACCAAGTCTCAGGAAAAGTAAATGTAATATACACATACACACATACATATATGTGTGTAAGCACATGCATGTATGTGTATGCAAATATATGACCCACAGAGTCAATATAATGTAATTCTATGGTAGGGAAGTACTAGTAAGCTGTGGGGAGAAGGCAGAGTTTTAGTTGGAAAGTAGTATTTGAACTGAAGGCTTTTAAGAGGCAGAGATGAGGAAGTACAGCCTGTGCAGAGATGGGAGATGGGAAATGGAATTTTGTGTGTGAGGAACAGTAAGTAGGCCTAGTTGGCTGGCCCACCAAGGGCCAGGGATATGATATGGAATAGAGCAGGAAAGTTCGACTGGAATTAGATAGTAAAGGGCTTTAAATACCAAAGCAAGCAGCTTGTACTTGACCTTAGAGATAATAACTCCTTATGGGCAGGAACTGGTTCTTTTTTTGTCTTCATATGCCCAAAGCTCAGCTGTACAGTGGCACATGCTCAGAAAATGTTTGTTGCTTGAGGCACTAGAGCTTACTGAGAGGGGAAGTGACAGGGTCAGACTTCTGATTTGGAAAGATTACTTAGTCAGCTGTCTGAATATTGAAATTGCTTCAATAGGCTTAGAGGTAGCTAGGTGGTGCAATGGAGAGAGCACTTAGCTCAGTCAGGAAAACCCGAGTTCAAATTTGGCCTGGCACACTCGCTAGCTGTGTGACCTATCAAGGAAAAAAAAAACCAAAAACCAATCCAAAACAAGCTCCATTGCCTCAGTTTCCTCATCTATAAAATGACCTTTGTCATGAGGATCAGACGAGATGATTGTAAAGCACTTGGTACATAGTAGACATGATTTCTTACCTTTCCTGCAAGGCACAGAACTTTGAGGGCAAAGGAAAGATCAAACAGAAGCATTCTATGGAAATTTGAAGAAGAAAGGAATGCTTTCAATCATTCCATTCTCCAGCTCATTTTACAGATGAGGAAACTGAGGCAAACAGCATAGTGTGACATGCCCAGGGTTATACAGATAATATCTGAAGTCAGTTTTGAACTCAGGAAGATGAGTCTTCCCCACTCAGACCTAGCACTCTGTCTACTACATCATCTAGCTGCCTAAATTATTAACCCTAAACTCTGGATCAGTGGCTGTGCTATGCCAACAATGAACCAATCCTTATGCACACTGAGCCTACATTCTATTAGAGGAGCCAAGAAATATGTATAGAAATATTTATAAGAAGTGTATAAAATTAATAAATATGTAAAAGTGGGGCCTAAACCCCTCTATGCCCATTATAACCTGAACTAGGAGTTAACACCTCTCAAGAAGTCAATGTATCATAAAAGACTTCGAAGATGATGAAGAGAAATGAAAACAGACCAGAAAGCTATCCCAAATGGTTGAGGGATTTAGTCAGACTGACTGAGCATCAGTTAGGCAGAAGAGGAAACTTCGGAAAGTAGCGAGATGGTTTCTTGTGAATCTAGCCAGAATGGCAAAGGGCCTCAACTTCATCCTTAAGTCACCTCCATCTTCTCCTCTTTGTTGGAGGAAGACTTTGTAGTCTTTGAAGGGTCTTTGCCTGAAAAGTCAAGGACATAATGGACTCCACAAAGGTATCCCCAGGTACTGTAAGCTACCCCGTTGGTCTCTAGGTTTGGAATCACTTTTTAGAGTGTTACAGACCTTAAGGAGGATGTTTTGTACCAATATATTCTAACTATATTATTTTAATAATCAACTTTTCTCTTATAGCTACTTAAGAAGGGCTGACTAAATTGATTATCAACTCATAATCTTGAAGGGAAGCACATTGTTGGCACACATGACATTAGAGAAGATGTCCAGTGCCTCAGGAGTATCCCTAGACATTGAGTCTGGATAAGGCCTTGCTCAAGCATCTGAGACTCTTTTGTGAGAATGGGGATTTGAGATAAGGATGCTGCAGAGCTTACATGGTTCACACACACACACACACACACACACACACACACACACACTACAAGGGATATGGAAAAGCTACATTCAGGAGTTAATATCTAAGCGGAATCTTAAAGGGAAGAATGGATTCTATGAGGCTAAAGGAGTGCATTGCAGATATGGGGATTGATCATTGGAAAGACTTGGAGATGAGAAATTCAGTGTGGAGAGTGAGGAACAGAGAATAGAAAAAAATTCAGTTTGTCTGGATCACAGAGTACAGGAGGGAGAGTAATATCCAATTAAAAGACAAAAAGGTTTTGGTCAGATTGCATAGGGCTTTAAAATTCTGATTAATTGAGTTAGAGGTTAAGAGAGTTAATTTTTTGTTTTGAGTGAGACAAAGTAAGTCACTTAGATTGAGCAGTCATACATAGATTTTAATAGACGGATATCATGGTATTATTTTCATCTTTTAAGCTTTCCCCATTACTATTGAGAGCACCACTCTGCACCCTAGCTTTCATTATTTTGCTGTCCCCTTTAAGTCCCAGCTTTCCCTCATTCAACATCCATCTGGCCACTCAATTGCTAAATATTCTCCTTTTAGTTCCCCATTTCTCATATCTGTCAATTCTTTCTACTTGGTTTTCACCACCCATTTTTAGACTCTCATCACCCTTCATCTGACTTGTTGAAATAGCCTTCTGAATTGTCTCCCAATCTTAGCTCTCTCTGTGCTCATTCAGTTATTCTCCACTCAGTTGCCAAAATGATTTTCCCAAAGCTCAGTTTTATTACATTCCTCCCCTGCTTTATCATCTCCAGTGGCTCCCTATTGACTCTGCAATTGAACCTTATTTCATCTTTATTTCATTCTTCTAAGTTTTTTGAGTATTAATTATAATGTACATGTTTGTAACTAGGATTAGCATATATGCATATATAATTTATAAGTTAGCAAAGATACTCCTATTGGTAGAACATGATCAAAAATTGTTTTTCCTGATGAGGATAGTGATGAAAAAAATTGGAGGCAGCTGTTTTCTCCTCCGAATAGAAACCTCCCAGTTAAATTGTTAAGGTGGGGAGGAGACAGCTCTTGACTGAGCTTTCCTGCACACCTCAGTGTGAGGGGAGACTTCTGAATCATTCTTTCTGGAAAGACTATTAAAAGCAGCCAGCGTGACTGAATGATGAGGGAGCAGCTTTAAATTCTGTTTTGTTCTTGTGAAGCTTCAGGTCTAGAGATCATTAGGGGGAAAGGCAGTTGAGCCAGGAAGAGAAGCATCTAATTGGTCTTCTGATTTTCCCAGAACCAAAAAGCAGAGCCATTAGCCCTTTAGGAACTAGCTGGTGTTCTTGGGGACAGTACTATGCATTTCTGATAGGCCTTTCCCAATCCCCTAAAAGAATTGATTCAATCTCACTATTTCAAAGATCTGGGATTTCACTGGTGTGGCAACTTCCTTTACAGACAAGGAGCATTGGATGATCTGTGGTGGTTTTGACCCATGCCTCTATAGCAATGAGACCTATGCCCTACTAGAACTGCTAGGAAACTCTCATCTCCATCTTCATTTACTTCAACTTTGATGCCCCTGTGAAAATCAAGTGGGTTTTCTTTCTAGCAAACCCTGGAGGGGTGAGGTAGGAGGATGATATGGGACAGCATACTAACTTTCAAGTCCATAGTAGATTTAAAAGTACAGAAATAAGGTGTAAATAATTTCAAGTTACTTAAATATGTTATTCATCAAAGGGATATTTCCTTTATACAAGTTGAACTGCTTGTCCTTAAAGAATGAATATCTAATGGTGGGATTTCAGGCAGTACAACATGAATCTTCACCTTTTTCTGTGTTTTGGGAATCTGATGAAATCTATGAACTCCTTTCTGGATTAGGTGCATAAAATAAAACACATGGGAAACAAATATTGAAATACAGTTATCCATATATTTATATTTAAAATTTCAAGGACTCCAGCTTAAAAACTCCAGGATACAAGACACTGATTAATATTTTCAGAGGAAAAAGTGAAAAAAGATTTAATCATGACCCTTAGGCCTCTGGACTCTGCTTTCATATCAGTAACAGCTTATTGGATATTTCATACTGAGTATCCGATAAAAAAAGTGAAACAATTCTCCATATTTTGCTTGTTTCTGAACTTCTCTATTTCTGTTGAGAGTACTAATGTCCTTCTATCTTTCCAGTCACCCAGAATTACAACCTCTGTGCCATCCTCAAATTTTCACTCACGCTTGTATATATCATTACCACTTATAGCTAGGCTTGGATAAATGCAAATGTGAAATGATCCCACAAAGTAGGTGGTCGAATGCATTTTAATTTGCACAATTTCAAGTTATAATTATGTAAAATATGATCATTGGCTCCAGCCCAATGGCAATATTCAGTGTGAATTTGAATAATACATCCACTTAACAGGATTCATTATTTGTACAAATTAGGACCCACATAAAATTGACAAATCTTGTCATTTCTTTCTATTTTTAAATATCCCTTGTCTCTACTTTCTATCCACTCCCAAAGTTGCTCTTAGTTCAAGTCCTCAACACCTCTCCTATACTACTACAGTGTCTTCTTAATTGATCTCCTTGTCTCAAGTGTCTTCCCTTTCCAATCCATCTATCCATTAGATTGCTGCCAAATAGATTTTCCTAAAGGGTAAATCTGGCCATGTCACTCCCCTATTTAATTAAATCTAGTCCTGCTTTTTCTTCAGGATCAAAACAAGACAAATTCTTGTTTTGCTTTTAAAGACTTTCACAACCTGTCCCCAACTTACTTTCATTATTGCACAATACTTTTCTCCATATCTTTCTAAACCACCATTTTTTTTTTTTGGTCTTCATATATAACATTCCATCTCCTACCTCCAAGACTTTGCAGTCCATCCTCAATGTCTGAAATTCATTCTTTTTATTTTGATTTCCTCAGAATCCTTAGTTTTTTCCAAGATCCAATTCAACTACCATTTTGTGCATGAAGCCTTTCCTGACACCCTCCTACCCTGTGGTACTCCTGTCTCTCCTTCATTCCCTTTCCCTTGCCATCTCCTTGTATCTATTTTGCACATATTTTTAATGATCAAATGAGATAACATGTACAAAAAAAGCTTTGCAAATTTTCTTCTCTAGCAAAACACTATGTAAATGCTAGGGATAATTTTACATATGTATAATATCTGTAAGTCCTCTCCCTTGACCAGACAATAAGTTCTCTAGGGTAGGGATTGTGGTCACTTTGGTCTTTATATTTTCATTGCCTAGCATGGTATCTTGTACACAATAGGTTTTAAATGTTTTGTTGACTGGTGTGAACATCTCCCTGATCATTGTTCTCAACTCTCATCTTCATCACCAACCCAGATAGTCTGTTCATTCTGATTGGATTGAGAGAGCTAATGAGAGGGCCAGCCTTGGTTGGCTTTCCCAGCCTTAGTGTTCATTTAGAGCTTGCTGTGGTCACTTCATGTTTTCTTTTGTTTGTGAACCAGGTTGCTGAAACAGTTATGTGATCATGTAATTACCCTCTAATTTAATCATTCTTACACACATATAATCCTTTTAAGATTATTTCCCCCCAATCATCATTTTACCTGCCAATGAAGTCTTTACCAGTTACTGTTTTCTTCTATTTGAGAAGTCCTGGTTCTCATTTCTTTATTGATCATGGTCTAAACTGGCTAGGGTCAAGAATGAAATTTACATCCAATTGTTTCCATAGCAACTATCTCAGGTCCAATAACTCTCTGATGGAGCTGGTTTCTTTTCATACTAATATGAATATTAATAATATCTAGAATTTATTTCTCACTTTAATGTCCGTTCATTTATTAATTTACTTTAAAGTCATTCTAACCTAACCCCTTTATAATTATCAATATTTAAAGATATAGTGTTAAATTTTATGGGCAGTTTAAGGAATTTTTTTTTTTTTTTAGGATTTTGCAAGGCAATGCAATTAAGTGGCTTGCCCAAGGCCACACAGCTAGGTAATTAATTATTAAGTGTCTTAGGCCGCTTTTGAACTCAGGTACTCGTGACTCCAGGACTGGTGCTCTATCCACTGTGGAATTTTCAATGGTAATTTTGACTATGAGCTATTTGCATTTTATACTTTAACTTTAGAGCTCAATTCCGCCTTACTTATCACTTATCCTGCCCCACCCCCCAAACTTCCCTTAAGATGTGATTCCATTGACTATTCTTGTTTCACAGCGTTACTAATTAAAACAATCAGTTTACCTAGGGTTTTGTTTTTTTTAGCAAAGTTGGCAATAAGTATTTTAAACTGTACTTATGGCATGGATGGAGAGATGCGGATTAAAGGATAATACAATTAGTTTAATTTAGAACAGTCTAAATGGACTCAAAGAACAGCTGTTCATAGTTCAAAGCCAACTTTGGAGTAGATCCCCCATTGAGTAGCCCTGAGACCTGGACTTGAACCTGTACTATTTTGCATTTTTTATTAATGACTTGATCAAAAGCATAAATAATATATTATCATATTTTCAGGGGACATCAAGTTCAGAAGGATAGCTAACCCAGTAAATGAAAATTAGAATTCTAATAGTCTAGATCATTGGGTTGAATCTAATAAGGTGCACTTCAATAGAGATAAATATAAAATCTTCCATTTGATTTAAAAAAGTCAACTTCATAGGTACAAGATATGGGAAACATGTCTCAATGTAGGAGAAAAAAGGTTTTGCTTTTTTTTTGATGTATGAAAAACTCAATATGAGTCAACTATGTGGTTTGGCAACCAAAAATGCTAATGCAATCTTGGACTGCATAGAGAAGCACAGTTTCCAGGAATAATGTACTCTGCCCTGATTAGACCACAACCTGAATATTGTCATAAAGAAGATCAGATAAGGAACTGGGGACCCACATGATAGATAAATGCAAGCATTTGAAAGACTGTCAAGATTGATTGAATTTGGTTTCTGTTTGGTCTCAGAACCAGGATCAAGATGAAAATTGCAAAGAAGTAACTTTAAGTTTGATGTAGATGAAAACTCACTAACCATTAGAGAGAGCTATCTAGAAGATGGACTTCCTTGTGCATGGGGTAGGTAGGTTCCTCCTGACTAGAGGAAAAACAGAAATAGGATGAACATCTGTCACTTATGTTATAAAGGGAATTTCTATTGGTGTGGGTTAGACTAGCAGGCCAGTGAAGTCCCTTCCACAAAGATGAAATAAAATGTTATTATTCCATAATTTTTATTCTTTTAATTTAATAATTCATTTATAAAATTTTAACTTACACAAATCACTTACCATAATGAGAGGAAGAACTTACAAACTACCTTGGGTAACAAACTCTTGACTTGAGTAGTGAAGAAATATGGCAGTCAACAAATGCTAGTTGAAAATATAAACTCAGGGTGGCTAGGTGGTGCAGTGGATAGAGCACCAGCTCTGGAGTCAGGAGTACCTGGGTTCAAATCCGGTCTCAGACACTTAATAATGACCTATCTGTGTGGCCTTGAGCAAACCACTTAACCCCATTTGCCTTGCAAAAACCTAAAAAAAAAATATAAACTCATTTGTAAAATCTTATGGAGAAGAATGGTGAAAGTATTTAAATACTCTAGTCTCATAAAACAATAAAAAGCCATGGAGTGAAAAATCAGGTTTAAAGAAAACCTGGCAAGAGACTCATCTAAGAAAAACTCCTCCCCAGGGCTCTTAAGTATAAAACTTGAAGAAGGGCATCAAATAAGATAAAAGATGGAAAAGATCTGTAATGATTTTTACACGAAAGTATTTTCATCATCAAGGACAATGGAGTCACCACTCTTGGTGTCTGATATCTTAGTTCTAGATGTGCTTCTCGAAAGAATATAATACCACTGAAGGAAAATAGATGGGAAAGCAGCTGTATTAGAGTAAGTATCCAACAAGGAGATCAGTGCTGGAGGCAAGACAGTTTTGAAAGCATTCAAAAATCCATTCTCAAGGTATATGAAGATGTGGAAAAGTATCAGCCTTTATTACTGACCAAGAGAACATTAATAATTACTGACCCATATGCTTTCTTTCCTGTCTATATAAAAATTTCATGAGATGACTCAAGGGCATGAGAGTATTAGAAAGGGAAAAACAAACTTTTACAAGTGATATTCTTCAGTAAACTTCATCTGAACAATCACACAATTGATGGGGAAAACATTAATAATATAAGATCCCACTATTCTAATTGTTGACTATGCAAAAACATTTGATTTGTTGGAATAAATGATTCCTGAAGAGCATTCCTTCAATAAGATGACTGTCATATAGCTGTCAAAAATGACCAAGATTCCCTAAAAGTTATCACAACAGAAATAATCTTGTTCAATGATCATTAACAATGAGACATAAAATTTGCCAACAGGTTTATCATCGACATTGTGTAGATTCAATGAGAGTCTAAATTGAAAAAAATGGCAAACACCCTCCAAATTCCCTGTTTGTGGATGACATTGTGCTAATTACTTCAAACCTTAGAACATTGTGTAGTCCCCTAAAAGATATAACTAAACTTGAAAAAGCATATGAATAGATAATCTGTAGAGCTCATCATTTTGTATCTTGGAGTGAAATTTTTGTTGTTTTATTATTTTTATTGATAATTTATTTTTCCAAATATATGCTATGAAAGTTTTTCAACATTCATCTATATGCATATGCATATTTTAAGTCATATATTTTTCTTCCACTCTCCCTAACAACCCCTTTCCCCCTCAGTGATGAACAATCGAGTGAATATTATACATGTGTGTTAAAAACATGTTAAACATGTTTACAGATCAGTCAATTTTTTAAAAAAGACTAACAGTTTTATTTTTATTTGAATTTTACAATTTTCCCCCCAATCCTGCTTCCCTCCCCACCCCCACAGAAGGCAATCTGATAGTCTTTACATTGTTTCCATGCTATACATTGATCAAAATCGAATGTGTTGAGAGAGAAATCATATCCTTAAGGAAAAAATAAATATAAGGGTTAGAAAAATTACAAGATAACAACCTTTTTTTTTTAAAAAAAATTAAAGGTAATAATCTTTGATCTTTGTTCAAACTCCACAATTCTTTCTCTGTATACAGATGGTATTCTCCATCTCAGCTCCAAATTGTCCCTGATTGTTACACTGTTGGAATGAGCAAGTCCATCAAGATTGAACATCACCCCCATGTTGCTGTTAAGGTGTACAATGTTCTTCTGGTTCTGCTCATCTCACTTAGCATCAGTTCATGCAAATCCTTCTAGGCTTCTCTGAATTCCCATTCTTCCTGGTTTCTAATAGAACAATAGTGTTCCATAACATACATATACCAGAATTTATTTAGCTATTCCACAAGTGATGGATATTCACTCAATTTCCAATTTGTTGCCTCCACAAACAGGGCTGCTATGAATATTTTTGTACAAGTGATATTTTTACCCTTTTTCACAGAATTGGGATTAAGGAAAGTAAATACATAAGAGAAATTTTTAAAAAAGTGAATGTAGTGTTCATCAGATTCTGAATGGTTTTTGTTTTGTTTTGTTTTTCTTCCTCTGGATGGTGGCAGCAATGTCTATAAGGGTTGTCCTCATAGAGTGTGTCCTAGCTCTCTACTGCTGAGAGGACCTGTGTCCATCAATGTTGATCAACTCACAATGTTATTAATGTGTACAATGGTCTCTTGGTTTTGCTTCCCTTCACTTGGAGAGAAATTGTAAGTGGATAAATTTATTATCCCAGGATTGGAATATTAGTAGCTTGAATTACCTATTTTGTATACTCTTTGAAGAATTATATTCTCCGTGGTACTGTTCTTTATGAAGATTGCAGTTGAAGGGCAGCAGAGAGATATAAAGGCATGGGCAGATGGGACCACATCACAATTAAGGAATTATGGCAAGAGAAGCAAATGTATGTTTGGAAAAGAAGATGAGTGGGCCTTGTGGCAGCAGTGAATACTTTGATCTTCTAACCTTATGTTGTCAGGACATTTGGAGGAAGATCATCAGTACACTGCATGTACCCATCATGTCAAACTAATGGGAAGATGTGACCAAGATGGGCCGATATTGATAAGACTTTGATCTGGATCACTGGTATTTGGAAATCTTTTGTGGCATTAGATGAGATTATAAATGCATCAGAATAGTAGAGTTTTATGATAAGTATATTAGAGATTCAGAGTGGGGTGTAAGGCGAGATCTGAGCCTCTCGCCCTGGGGTCCTGCTTGCCCCAAGTGGAAGTTCTCTATAGTTAGATCTAGACTCACAAGGCTACTACTGCTCTATAGTTATATCACACCTCCTCCCAGCTCTACCCCCTTTTCACCTGTAGCTATTGGAACACTAATCAAATCAACACTCACTCAACATTACTGTGACTTTCCTGATGAAAGCATCTGTCCCTGGCTATTACTCCCTTATATGTATTATCTTCCTTAATTAGACTATAAACCCTTGAGATTAGGGACCTTTTTGCTTTTTATATTTGTATCTCCATTGCTTAGGACAATGCCTGGGACACAGTAAGCATTTAATAAAAATTAAATAAATTAATAGATTTGCTTGCATCTCCATCTAAGGAAGAGATAAAGAAAAACCCTAGGCCTGGTAAATTTGGCACTGACTCTGACCTTTTCTGTCTTCATTGTAAACCCAATATCTATCTCTTCAACACATCCTTATGGCCTCAGAAAGCAAATAAAGCTATTGTTTTTGTCTCACTCTTATAAATCCTGATTGATGGACCTTAAAGAGAAGCCAGAAAACAGCAGGAAAAAGACATTGTTATCATCCAGTGACCCCTCTATTATCTTGCCTGTTCAAGTTGTCCCTTCATTTGAAAGACAGTTGCCTTTTTTTTTGCTTTAATTGCTTGAAAATGAATCATTTTGGAGAGTAAGTCTTTACAAATATGTGTTCGGAGGCTGAAAAAATGTCAATAATTGAATGTCAGAGAAGGAAGAGACCTCAGAGTTTGCTTTGACCATCTGGTGAAGTCCATGGACCCCTTCTCAGAATGACATTGTTAATTTTTGTTAGTACTGTTTAAAAGGAATTATATGAAAATAGTTATCAACTGATTAAAAAAATAAGTTTTTTAACTTCTTTATGCTTTTGAGAATAAAACTGAGACCCAGGGAAGTGATTGGAATTTCCTGAGTTCAAATGGTAGACTAGTGGTGAATGTAGCTAGAACCTTTTTCCTTTTTTTTTTTATTTTAGAGTTTTTATGGATGCCTTCATAAATACATTTCAGTAATTTCCAAATATATCTACTTCTCCAATCCCTGTCCTAAGTGGTGAACTGTCTCCTTGAAATAAAGAAAAACAGGCAAAAACATCTCGATATAGTAACTGATTAATTCTCTGAGGCTATAGTCTTTCATCTTCCTCCTTGAGGAAGGAGGGATGCTTTATTTTCAGTTCTCCAAAAATGAGATTGGTCAACGTAATTACTATGTTTCATTTCATGGTGGTGTTTTCCACATGTACGTTGTTGTAGCAAATGGTTGTGTATCTTTTCATTCCATAATTTCCTTCTCTATCAGTTCATATGTCTTCCCACATTTCTCTGAATTCGTGCTATTGCTCTTCGCTCCTCTGCCATTGGTATCTATTAAGTGCCAAACACTGTGGTATTTAATCCACAAAGTAACTGTCTTGATAGAGTAAATATTGCCGAGTTGATTGAATATATTTGAATCTTACTTGATTTTTTTTTAGATGATAAATCGGCCATGTTTTCCATTTAGGGAGAGTTTCTTTTAGCTTAAAATTTCAAGATATCTGAATAAAAATGGAAAATAAACAAAAGATATAGCATTATTGGGATTAGAGTTGACTGGGAAAATTATTAAAAATCATTGTTTTAAAGTGATTTTCTTTATGACAAAGAAAGTTTTGTTTGTTTTGGGGGAGCTGGAGAGGAGGAGAGGAGAATACAAAAAAATTCTCAAATAATATAATAAATAAAAATAATTTAAATACATTATCATCTTGGAATGGTGATATAACATTGCTATGATGATAATGGAGAGGAGTCCTTATGATTTCCCATTATAGGATAGGATAGAGCCAACTCCAATCCTGATCTGTATCTGACCACTGGACCCAGATGGCTCTAGAGGAGAGAGTGATACTGGTGACTTTGCACAACATCCCTTCACTTAAATCCAGTTCACTTGCAAGACATCACTTGGGCTTAAGTGACTTGCCCAAGGTCACACAGCTAGGTGATCAAGTGTATGAGATTGGATTTGAACACAGGTCCTCCTGATTCCAGGGCCGGTGCTACATCCACTGTGCCACCTAGCTGCTTCCAAAGTGTGACTATCTCTTCAAGTACAAAGAACTTCTCATGGGAACTTCTCATGAAGAAGATCCCTCTACCACTGCAGAAGAGGGACTTTCAGTCTTAGAGAAGCAGTTTTAGGGGAAGGAACTTTCCCTTCATCACATAGCCAGTATGCATCAGAGATGGATCTTGAAGCCAGATGATTCTGATTAAAAGTCTAGCTCTTTATTCATTAGGCCACATTGCCTCTTTCTTTATCATGGAATAATATTCCTGTACCTTTGCACAGCCTTGTTTCTTTGACCTTAATTTGATCAATGGCTACCCACCATGGTCTCAGTGTTTGATTACCACTAACAAAGATTTTATTTTGTTGTACATGGGACCTATCTCCTCTAGTTTTGATTTCCTTGAGTTATATGCCTAATACAATCATTGAATCAAAGGGTCTAAACAGTTTAGGGACTTTCTTACCTAATTCTCAATTATTTCCTAGGTAGTTGGACCAATTTCCAGTTTCACTAACAGTGTAATGTGCCCATCTTTCTATAACACTTTTTATTTTTAAAAAATCATATTTGTCAGTTTGCTTTGTCATTTACTTTAATTTGCATTTCTCTTAGTGATTTGGAACATTTTTTTTCATTTGGCTGTCATTATTGTTTCCATTACAGGAGAAATGCTATTTATTGTGGGTGGTGGTGATGCTGTTGTTAGTGCTATTTACCTGTAATAAGAAAGATTAGTTTCCACTGTAGAAATATTCCAAAATCAGGGGGCAAATTTGAGTCAAAGCTACTCAATTAACTTTTTTGATTTGGATAAACAGTTTTGAGACTCAGTTTTCTCCACAAAAAAATGGAAAGAACAATAATACATCTTCTGTTTGCTCAGACATTTGTGTTGTTTACTCAAATACTTGTCTCTTCAGTGCATTGCACATAGTAGGCATTCAGGAAATGTGGCTGAAGTTGAATTGATTGACTACTCCAAAACTTTGCTATTTAGTACTTGGATGGGTCAGAATCCTGCTTATATGGGGTTTTCCTTCTATTGAGGCAGATGGAAAATCCTCTACCCCTTCTCATCTTAGGTAATTGTTGTCCACATCTTTTCAAAAGACCTGAGCCTTTGGTGGGTGAGTAGGAAGATAGCCTGGTATATTGAAAAGATTGGTGGATTTGATGAGAGTTCTAATCCCATCTCTACTACTGTGTAACATTGGGTCCAACTTTCTCTGCCATCACTTCTATCTCCTGCTCAATCTCAACCGAGTAGTTAGCTATTTCACCTCTCTCCAGTCCTCTGCTCTTGAATGCATTGACTCTTTGTCCTATGGCTAGTCTTCTCAGACCTCCTTTACTCTCATCATCTACTTGTGAAACACTGAACAAAGCTATAGCAAGTCTCACAACCCTTGCCTGGTGACATTATAAATTTATATTATCCAAACTCTACTGGGTCCTCTCTGCAGCAAGGCAACCCATGTATTCCTCCAGAATCAATTCCTGATTTTACTCCTTACAGAAGCTATTTTAAACCCCTCTTTTCTCTCTGCACCTCCCTGGGGGAGGGGGGAAAATTGAGGTATTTGATGTGTGCTCTCTTTTTTCAAATCTTTTCATTTCAAAACCACTTGATATCACCTCTTGCTCGCTCCTTTTTTTCAGAAGTTTTTGACAAAGAGATGGTTCTTTTGCTTATCAAGGTCAAGTCCTTTACACTTAAACTTTATCCCATCTTTTTATTTTGACTTTTGAAAGACAATGAGCTTAAGTGACTTGCCCAAGGTCACACAGCTAGGTAATCAAGTGTGTGAGATTGGATTTGAACTCAGGTGCTCCTGACTCCAGGGCTGGTGCTCTATCCACTGTGCCACCTAGCTGCCCCCAAAGTGTAACTATCTCTTCCCATCTTTTTGAACAGATTGCATTTAGAGTTATCCTTTCCTTTTGAATATTCAGCTTCTCTCTCTCTCTCCTGATTCTTTTCTTATTGCTTTCAAAAATGTCCAAGTCTGTCCCATCCTTTCTTAGACTCTACTATCCCCTCTAGCTATGATCCTGTATCTCTTCTAAGGCCCTTTCTAAGCCCAGCTTCTTGGAAAAGTTGTCTTCACCCACATCCTCTACTTCCTTTTGTGTCATTCACCCCTGAACCTTTTGTATTCTGACTTTTTACCTCATCACTCACTGAACTTGCTCTCTCCAAAGTTACCAAGGATCTCTTAATTGCCAAAACTGAGAGACTTTTCTTAGTTTTCATTTTCCTGGACCTATCTGTTGCATTTGATATTGTTAACCCACTTCTAGCCCTGAATATTCTTTGCTCTCCGGTTTTTGTGACATTTCTTTCTTGGCTAGCTTATCTCCTACGTGTCTAACCATTTCTTCTTAGTCTCCTTTGTTGGTTCTTCATCCATGTCACCCCAACTATAGGTGTCTTTGAAGGTTCCGTTTGGGCCTCTTTCCCTTTTTCCTCCACACTCTCTTGGTCATCTCATCAGTTCCCATGAGTTTAACTACTATTTCTATGCAGATGCCACCCAGATTCCCATATCAGTCTTAGTCTGTCCTCTGAATTTTAACCCTATATCACTAATTCCTCTGAGTATTTCAAACAGGATATACCAAGGACATCTTATACCCTACCAGTCCAAAACAATCCTTTGTCTTTCCTTTTAAATTCTCCCCATTCCAAACTTCCTATTTTTGTTGAAGGCACCGCAATCCTCACAGTGTATCAAGTTCAAAATCTCATAACTCACTCTCCATTCTTCATATCTAATCAGTTGCCAAAACTTACAGTTTCTACCTTAATATCATCTCTCACATACTACTCCTTCTCTGCATTGTTATATTGGTAATGACTAGCCATAGCCTCAAATATCTAGGCAATGACAAGAAATATTTGACAACAAACATTTATTAAGGATCTATCATATGCAGAATATATTCTAAATAGGAAGGAATATAAGATAGGAGCACTTCTCTCGAGGAGTAAATCGTTTAAGATAGGAGCCCTTCTCTAAGGGAGTAAATTGTTTAATAAATTCACAATCTGGATAAATAATCCATCTCTTTCCCCTCACTCCAATCACACTCCCATATATGATCAACTCAACTAATCGATGAGCAAGTTTATATTTTTAGGTATTAGGCATGGTAGATGCTGAGGATACAAAGGCAAAGCCATAACAGTCTTTGTTCTCAAAAGCTTACTCTTCCTAGGGAACAGACAAGATATGTATACACACACACACACACACACACACACACACACACACAAACACACACTCACACATAATATTTTTAAGGTAATTTTTACAGGAGGGAAGAAGGTACTAACAAACTGTGGGTGGTAGAGACAGGAAAGGCCTCATGTTGGAAGTGGTGTCTGAGCTGAACTTTGTAGGAAACTAGGGATTCTCAGTGGTGGGGGAGAGAAGAGTTCATTCTATCATGGAGGGTGGAGAGCCTGTTCCAAGTCAAGTAATTAGGAGATGAAAGGTGATGTGTTAGGAATGGTCAAAATATCAGTGTGGTGTGATCTAAGAGTGAATAAAGGACAGAACCTAGAAAAGCAAGTGGGAATCTACCTGTGAAGGACTTTACATGCTAAAGATTTGTAATTTATTCAAGAGGTAATCGAATTAATTGAGCAAGGAAGCTACATAATCAATCATATGTTTTAGGAAAATCACTTTGGCAGTAATGTGGAAGATCGATTAGAGAAAAAGGAGAGGAGAGGGTAGAAGACCAGTCAAGAGGTTATTACAATAGTCCAAACAGGAGGTGATAAATGCCTGAACTAGGGAATGGATATGAGAGGTGTTGTGGAGATCGATTCAGTAAGACTTGACATGGGATTGGATGTGGGTGGGTGGTTTAGAAGAATTGAGGATGACACTGAGGTTGTGAACTGGTACCTGGAAAGAAGAAGGTGCCCTCTATAGAAATAAGGAAATTCAGAAGGGGGATAGGACTTAAGAGAAAGAAAAGTTCTGTTTTAGACATAATCTTTTTTGAGGGAGAGTCCAGTCTGAAATACTCAATAGGCAGTTCTTGATGTGATACTGGAACTTGGGGGGAATGAAAGAATCAATGAAAATATATTTATTCATTAAATACTTATATAAACACAGAGGGATAGCTAGGTGGTGCAGTGAATATAGTGCCAGGTCTGGAGTCAGGAAAGCTCATTTTTCTGAATTCAAATCTGGTCTCAGACACTTACTAGTTGGGTGACCCTGGGCAAGTCACTTAACCCTGTTTCCCTCAGTTTCCTCATCTGTCAAATGAGCTGTAGAAGGACATAGTACACACTTTATTGTCTTTTGCCAAAAAAACCCTAAATGGGGTCACAAAAAATTGGACATGACTGACACAACTCAACAATAACAACAAAGTTTGAAATGGAGGGACTGATCCATGAGGCTAAGTTCTTGTCTTCATTTCTAAAATAAGCTGGAGAAGGAAATGAACCACTCCCGAACTCCTTGCCAAGAAAACCCCAAAGGATGGCGTGAAGAGTTGGACGCAACTGAAAAAGAATAGCATAGCAAAATGTACAAAGAGAGTGAGTTCATGGCTGGATACATGGATCTGGGAGTCTACTTTGTAGTGATGCTAATTAAACCCATGAGACCTGATGATGTCACCAAGGGAAAGAATACTGTTTAGAGAAAAGAGAAGATGACTCAGGACAGAGCCCTGGCATATAACAATTAAGGGATGAAGTATGGATGATGGTCCAGCAAAGAAAACAGAAAAAACAGTCAGATAGGTAGGGGAAGTAGAAAACAGTAACATTACAAAACCCAGAGGAAGAGTGTTTAGAAGAAAGTTCTCCATCGTGTCTGATGCTACAGAGAGGTCAGGAAGGAAAAAGTCTTAGAAGAGGTGATGATCAAGGGATCATTGATATTTTGGGATGTGCAGTTTCATCTGAGACTTAAGTTAAAAACCAAGTTGCTGAGAAGTTGAGGGGTGAGAAGAGAAGAAGCAGACGCACCCAATGCACCTAAGTTTTTTCTAACAGTTTGGTTGTGAAAGGAAGGAGAGATGTAGGGCAAAAGCAATCACCACCAAAACCCATGCCCTATATTTGGGAAACAGATATGGTAATTTTCTGGTGCCAAACAATGTCTGTTTAAAACTGCCCTTCCTTAGGATCATTTTAAGAACAAATTAGATATCCTTTGATCTAGGCTGGCTTTGGGGCCCTCTGAACTGTTGTTTGTAGGTAATAAACAATAATAATAATAATAATAATAACAAGTATTTATTACAGCTTGCCAAGAACTTTTCAAATACTGTCTTATCTGCACTGCACAACTACTCAGTGAGACAGAGTAAAGTGCTACTATTCCTATTAGTTATTTATTTATTTATTTATTTAGGTTTGGTTTTTTTTTTGTAAGGCAAATGGCTTGTCCAAGTGGCTTGTCCAAGGCCACACAGCTAGGTATTGTTAAGTGTCTGAGACCCGGATTTGAACTCAGGTACTCCTGACTCCAGGGCTGGTGCTCTATCCACTGTGCCACCTAGCTGCCCCTATTTCTATTTTTTAGAAACTGAAGCTCAGATAAGTGACTTCTCCATGATGACACACCTAGCAGGATTTGAATTCAGTACTTCTAGATTCCAGGTTTAACATTTTATCCACTATGTAAAGCTAGTTCACCCTTATGATTTGGGCTCCCATGACTTTCTATACCATGAATAGGGGTAGAGTGAAATTCTACCTACCAGTTTCTCTAGGTCAGGGGTTCTTATATCTGGAGGTTCAAGAAGTTTTTTTTTAATTATATTTTTTTTACCACCAATTATGTATAAAACCAATTTTTAACATTAAAAAAGTTTTGAGTTCCAAATTCTAATCCTCCCTCCCTTCACTCTCCCCTCCATGAGAGGGTAAGCAATCTGATATAGGCTATACCTGAACAATCATTTAAATATTTCCATTTTAGTCATTTTATGCAGAAAGGCTTAGAAAAAGCAAGTGAAAAATAGTATGCTTCTTTAGTCTGTATCATATGAATTAAAAAAAATAACTATTTCAGAAGAATTCCTTTGTCATCTTTTGCATTTGAAAATCTTATTCTGAAAGGCAGTCTTGCCCAGGGGGTCCAGAACACAAAAATGATGATGAGCCCTTGCTCTGGGTGCTCGACTTTCTTTTCAAGGATGGGGATTATAACATAGGACATGAATACTCCTAAGCTCAGGAGAAGGAATTTTATTTAAGGACAACCCACGCTGCCTTCTTGCACCTCCCCCCACTCCACAAAAATTCAATCATCATATAAACAATACTACACCTACAACTACAACTAATAATAGTAACCAGTATCAGAGCTAGAGAATATCTTCTAGTCAAAGAGCCCACTTTATAGAACAGACCATCAACTCAACTTTTTATGCCACGAAAATAAATGCTATTGAGAGACAGCCTCATCCCATCTTCCCTATTCCTTCACTCATAGCCCACTTCTCTCTCTGGGTCCTGTTCCTTTTGCAAAACTACAGCTCTGCTTGTCTCCAATCTCTGTTCTCCTTCCTTTCTTCTTCCCATCCAGGTAATATCCCTTCTTCCTCTTCCCTTCCTCTATTCCTCCCTCTTTCATGATGATACCCTCTTCCTTTTTCCCTCAATCCCCTGTCCCTGCACCCCCTCCTTGCTCCTGTCCCTTTTCTTTATCATTGTCAGCCCTGAAGACTTTCAGTCTCTAGCAACTTTTCTCTTCTTGTATTTCTAGAACAGCTGTTCCCAACCCACCTCTCTTTCTTAGGATGAGCTGGAGGTGCTAGTTACCACGCCATCCAATTTAGGCCTTTTCCAAGTCTTGGTTCTTAGAAAGAAAGATACTGAATACAGTCATAAGGCACACTGCCCACACAGGCCAGTCCAGTCCCCAGGAAACTTGGGAGTTGCTTCCTTTTCCCCCCACGTACCTACCAAACTTAGGTGTCCCCATGCCCTCTCCTAAGGGCCCATGGAGGTGGCAGTGGTTAGGTAAGATACCAACCATCTGTGTTGGTCCCCAGATCCATCTCAGTGTCAAGGAATTTACCATGCCTAGTGAGGAGGGGTGGTTGGTTGCTGCTGATTAACATGTCAGACTGAGTCTAATATTTTTCATGGAAGTCTGTTATCATGGAGGTAGACAACTGTCTTGGGTTATTTGGCCTGGATTGAGGACAGCTGCAAATTTGCAGGAGGGACCTCAGAGGTCATTGAGCCCAACACCTTCACTTTATAGAGGAGGAAATGGAGAGGTAGAAGTGATTAGCACCATTCACACACATGGTAAATAGTGGAGATGGGATGTGCACTTGGATTTACTGATCTCTAATTCAATACTCCCAGCCTGCTTCCTCCTAGGGACTTTTCTCAATGTGAATATTATCTATTAGAACAATCAGACAAAATTGAAGTCTATATGATTCCAATAAATGGTCAATCTTGGTCTCAGAGAAGAGGTGAGGAAACATAATACACTCATTTCTTTGGAGAGGTGGGAAACAATGAGGGCAGGATATTGCATTCATTGTCAGACAGAGGGTTTGGCTTAACTTGTTTTCATTTCTTACAAAGCAAGGCTCCTTAGGGAGCAGGGAAAGTATATATATATATATATATATATATATATATATATATATATATGGAAATTACTGTTGCATTACAAGTTGCATATTATCTTTTGGTCATTTCTTCCAATGATCAAGGATTGTTCCTGTCCCATCACCTTGAAAATGAACACAGTTTGGGAAATAATTTACATGTTGATCCCCCTCACACCCCTCTAACAATATTAATATTAATGACTACTATTCATTTGTACAGCATTTTAAGGTTCACAAAGTGCCTTACCTATGTAATTTCATTGTCTTTCTAACTAAATAAAAGTTTTCTGGGACTTAGTCTGTATAGCAGAGGAGCATAGATTTTAGAATATGAAGGAAACTAAGAAACCCTCTACCTTTTCTTTTTTACAGATGGGCAAACTGAGGACCAGAGAGTTGGAAGACACCTCAGAGGCCATTTAATCCAACATTTTCATTCCCTCATACAGATGAGGAAACCGAGGAGCAAAGAGAGTTAAATTGCCCAAGGTTACATGGATTGTAATTGTATAAAAAGGATTTGAATACTTGTCCCCAGTACATTTCTGCTTCCACCATACCACAATGCCTAGATTCTTTCTATACTAGCTGTAAAAGTCATCAAACCCATTAATAGACCCTCAATAAATGCCTGTCGATTTCTCTTTGCCAAGTACAAGTTGATCATTATTCCCATCTTGCTGATGGGGAAATTGGACACAAAGCATCCCTGAGGTCCTTTCAGCGACTTGTACATTATGTTTTTATTGACAATTTTTTTTTCAATTCTGTTGTTTTCAGCCTATCATAGCAAAAGTAATGTCTTAAAAATGAAAGATAGAAGCATTTGTGCAGAATAATACCTAAAAGAATCACTAATGATACCCTGTGCTCCCAAGAACATTGGGTTTGGGATAAGAGGATAAAGGTTCCATTCTTGATGACCGTATCTGGTGACCCTGGAAAGGAGCTATCTGGGGTAGAATGAACTTGAAGTCAAAAGGATCAGGATTTCTCACAGCACTCTCTTGGTTATGTGATCCTGGGCAAGTCATTTAAACTCTCTTGGCCTCATTTTAAAATGAAGGGGTTAATCTGATTGGGGAGGGACAATTAGCTCATCTCTAAAGACCTTTCCAGCTGTAAATCTATTCTGATCCTATGATATCTCTGAACCTCAGTTTTGTCCTCTGTTAAAATGAATCAAACTAGATGGAGAGGAGCAGGAGACAGCTAGATGATTTCTAAAGTTCTAAATCTATGATCATAAGACCCCATAAGGATTCTTTACAACTCCAGATCCCTTGATTCTATATCTTCTATGTCTCTCAATCATTTTTTTTATCATGAAGATTAAAGTTCTTTTATGGTTTGAATTAATCAATAGTTTATTGGCTGGTTGGAGTCGACCAGATACCAATTTCTGCACTGGACTAAGCTCTCTCTTGGATACCAAAGAGAGTCTAGTGAAGTCTATTATGCAAATTATCATGCAAATTGAGATTTTAAAGAGCACATAAAGCAATATTTTGGAGGTGACCCTCCATCCCTTTGAAGTTCTCTGAGAGAATAGCCTGCCTCTCCTCTTTTTACTAGCTATGTGACCTTGTGTAAGTCACTTGCCCTGCACCATAAGCAGTTAGATAAGTAGTAATTTATAATGCCTTAAATTTACGTAATATCTTTCATTTTTCTGTGGAAAGGACACAGGGTTCAGGATGAGGGGATATGGCTTCGATTTTTGATTCTACTACTTTGTGACCTGAGAGAAGCAGTTTCAGTGAGTAGAGTGCTGGGCTTGGAGTGAACTCAGGAGGCTAGAGAATCCTGGTACTGTCCATTCAGAATAGATGGGTTGGAGTGGAGGGTTTTCCTCCGAAGCATGGGTGATTGTGCAGGCAGTCATCCTGGTCTGTTTGGACATGCTTTGGTTTTCTTCACTGGCTTGGTCTCATTAACACAGAGATGGAGAATGTCCTGAGGAGCAATGCTACCTGCAAGATCTGTGAATTAGCCCAATGAGGGCAACTGCACACAAGGGGGACGTTTTAGCTGGCTGGTTTAGTGGTGATCAAGCACAAGAGAGTCTTAAAGTCTTTATAGAATTGCGGTCTACTGTAGTTTGTTGAAGCTGAAGCAAAGGTAGGGGTGTGTGTGTGTGTGTGTGTGTGTGTGGTGTGTGTGTGTGTGGTGTGTGTATGTTGTGTGTATGTGTATGTGCATCTCTCTGTGTGTATGTATGTGTGTGTATGCATGTGCATATGTGTATGCGTTTGTGTGTGTGTGATGTGTGTATGTGTGTGTATGTGGTGTGTGTGTGTGTGTGTGTGTGTGTGTGTGTGTGTGTGTGTGTGTGGAGCAGGGGGATCCTCCAGTCCCATCGCCTCAACAATGAAACCATGGCTAGAGCGATACATTGCGATACGACTGACATCTGGCCTGCTCAGTCCTTTTACCACAAAGGGAGGTCGGGAATGGACGCGAGGGGAAAAGAGACAAGCAGCTCATAGTTCAAATCGTCATACTACTACTTGATCAAGGATCACTGACGGGACGTGGAAAGGAGCCTCAGGACTCAAGTCATCCAACTTCGCATTTTATTGATGAAGAAACTGAGGGCCAGAGAGGCTGTGAGCGGTCCACAGTCACACAGGTCATGGTCACCAGCTCCATGTGCATTACCCCGAGGAAGAAGATGAGATGGAAAGAAAGGAGAGGAGGAAAGTGAAGAGGATCTAGGACTAAAAAGGACCTCAGAAGTCATTGAATACAACTTTTTCATTTTACAGATGTGGAAACAGGTCAGAGAGGTTGAAAACTTTATCTAAGGTCACAAGAATAATAAATTTCAGAGATAAGATTTGAACCCAGGATTCCTGACTGTATAGTCATTATCTTTTTGCTGTACTAAGCTACTTCCAGTGATTGGCCTAGGGAGATAAACCTCAAGGTCTATGACTTTTGCTTGTTGAATTTTTTTTTGGGGGGGGATGCAGCAATGGGGTTAAGTGATTTGACCAAGATCACATAGCTAGTAAGTATCAAGTCTTTGAGGCTGGATTTGAACTCAGGTCTTCCTGACTCCAGGGTCAGTGCTCTGTCCACTGGGCCATCTAACTGCTCCCTGCATATGGCTTTTGATAAAACTTTCTGGTTACCTCAGACCATATTGTTGTGTTGTTGATAATCAATCTTGTCCAATGCTTCCTGACTTCATTTGGGGTTTTCCTGGCAAAGATACTAAAGTGGTTTGCCATTTCCTTTTGCAGCTCATTTGACAGATGAGGAAATTGAGGTAAACAGGGTGAAGTGACTTTTTCACATCTTCCTGATTCTAGACCTGGCACTATCCGTTGAGCCATGTACCTGCCCATATTGGTGGAAAATCCCAATTAAAAGAATCCAGCATGGAGACAAAGGCTCTTTAGATTTGGTGCGTATCTTAGGGCCACATGAGATGATGCACCCTACATTTCTTTCTTTCTGTATGAAGACAGAGACAGGGAAATAGAGTCACACCTATGCTAATTGTTATTTTTTTGGTTGAGTGTCCTTTCTATTTAACAGCTAAATAAACCTCTTTTTTTTTTAACTGTTGAAAGACTTACGAGGGTCTCATTTTGTTCCATTGTTGAGTCTCAGCTACCAGATTGGTTGGGTCAGTTCTAGGCAAAATACAAGAATTCATGCTAGATACTAAGGCAGCTCTTTAGTTTTAGAGAACTTTCAGATTATGAGCAAAAGTGGAGGTCACTGGGAAGGGTGTTGATTGTGGAAGTCTTTTTGGCTTTCCTTATTTATTTATTTTTTTTGTGAGGTAAAATAAAGACTACAGTGTTGCCTTGATTGCTTATGTAGGAAATGAGAATCCCGTTTTTTAAAATTAAATTTTCAACTAACAAGCATTAATTTTTTTTCTCCCATCCACCTCTTCCCCATCAGAAAAAAGAACAAAACTCATTAAAATATACATAGTTAAGGGAAAGAAATTCCCATGTTGGTCATGTTCATCATCTTTCTATCAAGAAATGAATAGCATTTATAGTCATTAGTCTCTTGGAATCATGGTTGATCATCTCATTGATCAAAGTTCTCAAGTCTTTCAAAGTTGTTTGCATTTTCATTGTTGTTACTTTATAAATTATTTTAGTTTGATCACCTCTCTGCATCAGTTTATGCAAGACATGCATTCTTTGAATTATCTTTTTGATTATTTCTTATAACATAATAATATTCCGTCACATTTATATACCACAATTAGTCCAACCATTCTCCAGCTGATGACTACACCTTGAACTTCCAGTTCTTTGCCATTACAAAAAGAGCTATTATGAATATTTTTATACATAATGATTATTTCCTTTTTCTTTGATCTCTTTGCAGAATAACTGGAAAACCTATTTCCACATCTGCTAGATTCTAAGATTTCTCAGAAACAACTCTAGATTGGGGGGGGGACAAAAAAGTCAAGGAGAGTGATATTTTGGTCCACCCCCAGAATGAAACTTGTCTATGTCAACCTAGAGCTACCCTGGAAGCATCAGTTTCTTTGAATCCACTGGTTTGCATGTGCTAGATACTCAGTAAAGATTTGTTGATTATTGGGTGACCCTACCTCAACAAATCAGTTCAGTAGAAAAGTCTTGAGTTCAGAAAGGGACCATGCAGTCCAATTCTGGACAGCAACTAAATTTATAGATCACTTTTGGATTTATAAAAGCAGCTTACATATATTATGACACTTGGCCCTTATAACAACCTTGGGGAAACAGGTGCTATTATTACTTTCAGTTTGCAATTGAGGAAACTGAGGTAACAGAGGTTAAGTGATGGGCAGAGATTCATGCTCCTAATAACTATCTGGGTTAGGATATGAATTCAGATTTTCCTAACTTCAGAAGTCTAAGACTCCACCCATGGCAACACCTGGTTGCCCTGACCTCTCCTATTAATCAGGAAACATTTCCTATTATGGTACAGTGGAAAAAGAATTGATTCTGCAGTCAGAACAACTGTGTTCAAATCATTCAGCCTCACTGGGATTCCATTTCCTTATCTGTAGATTGGATTGGATGGTCTCTGAGATTTCTTTGGGCTATAGATGTGTCATCCTGTGATCACAGTCAATGGTCATCCCTTCTAGAAGAAACTCGTTGGAATTTTCTGCCACTTTTCCATTAGCGAGTGAGACAACAGGGAACTCCACTCCACCATCAATTTGACTTAGTCCCCAATAGAGTAGTCCTCATCATTAGGGCTGGAAGGGGCTTTGGAGATTACCCAACCCAGTCTATTCTTTTCATAGAAAAGAAAACTGTCTGGAGACAAGAAGTGATGGACTTGATGTCACATGGCTACTTAGTATTGACGGGAATTAATCCTCTGAAAATATTGCTTCCTCCATTCCTTCCTTCCTTCTTATTTGCATTAGTAGATCATTTGCATGAGTCACTCTGGTTGAACAAGTCATCTGGTAGACAACCTTCCAATGATGATCTTTAGACTGGAGTCCAGATGACCACAAGGCCTACATTCCCAGCTTGGGATATTGCCAGAGTTGGTGTTTCATGGGCATTTCTTTCAATTCAATTCAACTTGGATTTCTGAAGTGCTGATAATAGCTAAATAAAATCATAAAATCAGAGTTATAACTCTAGTAAGAAAAATAGGATGCCATCTAGATCATATAATAGACAGAGTTCTGTACCTGGCACCAGGAATATCTGAGTTCAAATACTAATTCCGACACTTACTGTATGAGCCTGGGAAAGTCACTTGCCTTCTCTTTACCTCAGTTTTCTCATTTTTACAATGAGAATAATAATAGCACCTACCTTTTAGGGCTATTGTAAACATTACCTGAAGTAATATTTATCAAGTATTTTGAAAAACTTAAAGCACTATATAAATACTAGCTACTATTATTATTTAAAAATATTTTAATTTAATGTTTTGAATTCTAAAGTCTATGCCTTCCTCCTTCCCTTCCTTCTCCCTTCCTTGAGATGGTAAGCAATTGGATACAGGCTATACATGTGCAATTACGTAAGACATTTCCACATTAATCATTTTGTACAAGAAGACTCAAATAAAAGAAAAATAAGAGAAAGTGGAAAAGAGCATGCTTTAGTCTATATAAAAAAAATATCAGTTCCTTCTTTGGCGGCAGATAGTATGCTTCATCATGAGTCATTTGGGATTGTCTTAGATCAGAATAGTACTGAGAATAGTTAAGTCATTCACAGTTCTTTATAGAACAATACTGCTATTACAGTGAACAATGTTTTCCTGGTTCTGCTCACTTCACTATTCATCAGTTCTTGTAGGATTCTCTAGGTTTTCCTGAAATAATCCTGTCCATCATTTTTTTTTAGCACAATAATATTCTATCACAATCATAGATTACAACTTGTTTAGCCATTCTTCAATTGAAAGGCATCCCTTTGATTTCCAATTTTTTGTTATTATTATTATTATTATTATTATGAGGAAACTGAGGCCTATAGCAGTAAATGACTTGCCCAGGTCACACATGTTGTCTCATTTTTCATTTTTTTTTTTTATTTTTGCAAGGCGATGTGGTTAAGTGGTTTGTCCAAGCTCACACAGCTGAGCAAGTATTAAGTTTAAGTGCTTGAGGGTGGAGTTGACTGACTTCTGGACTGGCACTGTATCCACTGAGTCACACAACTACCCCCACACAAGTTGTCAATAAGAAAGATGAGATTTGAACTCATGTCCTCTAACTCTAATTTTGGGGTTCTTACTGTGATCTGGGGACAAAAGACACAAAGTAACAGTTCCTGTTCGGAAGGACCTACTGGGTGGATAACATGGATAGATAAAATGATTTTTTTTGGTTCTTTCATATTATTTTTTTTGTGAGAAAATGAATGAAAAAAATATTTGTTAAGCCCTCACTCTGTGCTATTTGCTAGAAATACAAATACAGAATATGGAAGAGAGAGATAGTACCCTCAGAAGTAGCTAGGAAAGGTTATTTTTGTTTGGGAAATCTCTAGGGTCATAGGACAATTGCTTGGGATGACCTCTCTAGAAGTAATGGTTGTTCCTGTTCAGTCATTTAGTTATGTCTGACTCTTCATATCCCCATGGATCATACTACCTATAAGGTTTTCTTGGCAAAGATACTGGAGTGATTTTCCACAAACAAAAGTTAAATGACTTGCCCAAGGTCATAGTGTCTGAGACCAGATCTGGACTCAGATCCTCTTGACTTCAGGGTCAGCGCTCTACTCCCCTGCACCATCATCAGTGTCATAGCACAGGATCACATAGCTAGTAAGTGTCTGAGGATGGAAATCAGGTCTTTCTGAAGAGTCCATCCCTCATTTTAACAGATGGTAAAACTAAGTCACAGAGAAGTTGGGATTTGCCCAGGGTCAAGGTAGAATTAGAAGGCAAGTTTTTCTGGATCCATATCTGTTGCTTTATCCATTACCCTCATGCTGTCTATGGTCCTGTAGATGGAGCTGCCCTAGATATGATGTGCTTTCACCAATAAAGAAAGAGTGAGTCTGGGATAGGAACTGGAGGTCTGATCAGTAGGTGCCATAGTTGAAATGGAAGGAAGATATCCCTAACTTGTAAAACTCCCTTTATTCTGGACAGGAGAGGGCCAGTCTGCTAGTTTTTTAGTGGTACAGATATGTGATCCTATTGTTGAAGGAGGCTTAGAGTGAGGAAATTCCCCACCATGAAATGTGGCACTTGTCTACAAACTGATAGATTAAATAACTTTCCTAGAGTCATATGTGCAGGATATATCTTGAACCTAGAGCTTCCTGATGTTAAGACTAACTCTCTTTCTCTCTCGCTCTTTTTTTAAAAAAGTTTTTGCAAGGCAATGGGATTAAGTGACTTGCCCAAGGCCACACAGCTAGGTAATTATTAAGTGTCTGAGACCAGATTTGAACCCAGGTACTCCTGACTCCAGGGTCGGTGCTTTATCCACTGCACTACCTAGCCTGTTAAGACTAACTCTCAATCCATTATATCATGTCGCCTTTCAGAAAACCTATAGAAAGAACTGAAGAGGGAGATATTACTAAGAAATTAGAGAATCAAGGAAGGTAGCCCCTGAGGAAAGATAAAACTTAAGAGAGGTAAAAATGAGAGGGGTCAGTGCCAGGCCATAGGGCAGTGAACAGGACATGATCTCAGGGGAAAGAGTCAGGGCCAGGAGGGCCCAATGTTTGCCAGAGGTCAGTGAGGGACCAGATTCCAGGTTCATTTGAACCTCTCAGCAGCCTCCCAAGTGGGTAATAATTACCTCCAGTTTATGGTGAGAAAACTGAAGCTCATAGAGATTAGGTGATTTCATGGCTAGAACTCGATCTGCTGTACTATGCTTCCTCTTCTTAAGAATCCAGAGTCCCATTTGTATCACTGTTAGTCATCAGAAGATGATTTGAGAGGAGAAATAATCATAAAAATGATGATTTAAAAAATTTGACCAGGAGTATTAAAAGAAGGGTTAAATGCTCAACTGTGAGACTCAGAAGGATCTGGGCAGCCCCTCCCCCTGCTGGCTAGAGAAGGCCCAGCCTAATAAGAATCAGAAAACCCAGTATGGCAGCCCATGATTTGAACAAATGGACCCTGTTTCTAGAATGTCTGCAGAAAATGATGAGATGCTGTTTGGCTCGTCTCCACCACCAAGGAAGCAAAGGATGCTGACATTTCTCATGATGTCAGTGCCAGGCCGTGGGGCAGTGAACAGGACATGAGTCAGGACCAGGAGGACCCGATGCCTAGCAGAGGCCAGTGAGGGACCAGATGAACAGGCAGCAGGGAGGTTAGCAGTGGGGTCAACAGGTGGAGAACAGCCGTTAGCAATGGAGCAAAAAAATCCTCTTGGAATCTCAGATATTAAAAAAAAAACACCTTAAGAACCATCTTCTGGACCTCCTCCTACGTTTACAGAGAGAGAAACTGCGATTTATAAAGGGAGAGTACACTTGCTCAAGGTCACACAACTAACTGGTGGCAGAGTCAACCAGAACTAGACCTTCTGTCGTCCAGCCCAGGCAATGGTCCATGCTAATTGCTGATGCTTTGCCCTTCACTTAGGAAGAAGATCATGAGGTCAGGGAGATGATGCCACCACAGGCGTGTGAATTGTATTTGAATGCCAATTACTGAGGATACACAGAAGGGCAAAAACCAGTTCCTGTCCTCAAGGAGTTTTCTGTCTAACGAGGGGTGACAACAGGCAAACAACTAAGCACAAATGATTTATTGATGAGACAAATTGGAGATTGCCTTGGGGAAAAGCATAAGCACTAAGGAGGATCAGAAAAGACTTTCCAAATATAATAAAAAGCAGGACACGCATGAATAGCAGGAGTCAGAAGGAATGAAAACCAGAAAGGAAGCGGGACTCAAATTATAATCCGAGTCCCAGGAGGTGATGATGATGATGATGATGTTGATCCTTCATTCTTGACGAATATCATGACGTCAGGAAGATAATGCCATGGCAAGCACGTGAATTGGATCTGAGTGAGGGAGGCTGTGCTAAATCATCAGCCTTACTTTCTCCTCCAGAGCCATCTGCTTCCAGTGGTCTGATGTGCATCAACATGAGTGGAGATGGCCCCCAGATGCAAGGCAATCAGGGCTAAGTGACTTGCCCAAGGTCTCACAGCTAGAAAGTATCTGAGGCTAGATTTGAACTTGGGTCCTCCTGACTTATTTCTTGACATAGGAGGTAAGTTATGAGGCAAAGATCAGGGATTTGGTTGGTATAGGATTCCTGCAGCAAGAATAAAGGAGGCAGTGAGGTATAATGGAAAGATCTTCGATTCTGAAGTTATAGGAACTGGATTCAAATCCCCACCTCTGATATTACTATCCTTAGCCAGGTAATTTTACATCCAAAGCTTCCTTTGTAAAATGGACCTCTGGTGTCCTTTCTAGCTCAAGATCTATGATCTGTTGCTCTAAGACTCAAGAAACCACCTTCCAAATTAAGGATCCTTATATGCCTCCTGGGGTGGGGAGTGAGAACCAGCTTGAGCCCATGAGGGCAGTGGAAAGACACCAGCCAGGCGGGGCTGGCACCCAGCAGTTCTCACATGATGTTTGTCACTGAGGCTGGCATCACATGAATACATACTTATGCACCATTTTCACTGACATCTTTCAGGACACTTGTGACTGGGTTATTGAGATTAGTTTTCCCCAAGAGCTGTATTGCTTCAGGCTGCTACGAGAACACCATTCCCTCTCTGTGGGTTGCCCACAGTCGGATTCTGAACTAATTTCTATTGGAATTGGAGCAGGACCCTGAGGGGTGAAAATAGGGGGAGGAAGGGAGAGCAGTAGGAGGGGGATGTTCCTGACTGATATGCTATTAACTTAGGATGGGGATACTTGTCTATGTTTAGGGGATCATACAATGCTGTATTAATTAATCAATAAAGATTCATAAGGGCCTTCTTTTTGCCAGATACTGCTAGGTGATGGGGAAAGGACAATGATAAACCAGCCTCTGCCTCTTTCTCCTTAATCAAGGAGAGTAAGAGAACCATATGCATTATGTGACCCTCAATTTCCTTATCTGTCAAATTCACCAAACCAAATCCAACTAGAACTGTTACATATGATGGAAATTATTTTATGTCGACCCCTAAGGTCCAAGGAAAGAACCAGTGTTTTGTTTTGTTTTTTTTTTTTGCAAGGCAAATGGGGTTAAGTGGCTTGCCTAAGGCCACACAGCTAGGTAATTATTAAGTGTCTGAGGCCGAATTTGAACTCAGGTACTCCTGACTCCAAGGCCAGTGCTCTATCCACCTAGCCGCCCCAAGAACCAATTTTTTGATCCAAAGAAAGAACCACCAGTCTCATTAGAATACTTCTCACCACTATGAGAGCTGAAAGGGGCTTTGGAAGACAGCTCTTATATATAATTTCCTCTAAATCTTCTCTTCACCAGGATAACCATTTCAAATTCCTTAAATCAGTCCTCATAGGTCATAATCTCCTGCTTTTTTTCCCTACTCTAACTTGTTAATGGTCTTCCTAAAACATGGTCCCTAAGCCAGAATGCAAATATTCTAGGTGTGGTACAATAGAAGACAGTGAGCTAATCATCTCTCTGGTTCTGGGCACTGCACTTCCCCTAAAGTAGTAGACAATGATAGAATCAGGGACCCAGAACCCACTCCTGACCTTTCCCACTTCTGGGCAGAATCCATGAGCCATCTTTTCAGGTTAGCCTCCCACCTGGAGTTGGCTAAGGGACAGCTGCTTTCCCCATTGTTTTATTGTCCAACTCCTGGGTACTGGGATGCTGGTAGTGTCTTGAATACGGTTTACTATTTTCATTCCTGTCATTTGGTGGTACCTGCTCCCCATAGTGATTTTTAGCAAAGGAATGTAAAAGAAGGAAAGAAATGAACAGCATCAATATCAGATGCTGTAATTACAGCCCCCTCATTTTTCTCTAGGTTCATGGGGTTTGTTAGTTTGTTGGTAAATGATGTGACACATTGCTGAGCACAACAGGACTATTATCAGTATCCAACTTTCGGAGGCAGTATGCTTGGGTAGCCACATGCCAATGTGGGAGCAGCACCAGAGGGAACAATATAGTCAGGAAACAGCAATTTTCAAATTCATACAAATTATGTGAAGACTACCTATCAATTAGTGCCTGAGGATATTTAGAAACTCAGCTCAGCAAAATCATAAGCTTTTTTTTTTCTTTTTTTTGGTAAGCTTATATTGTAACTATGTGTAACAGACTTAGAAGGTCTAGATATGGTGGAAATTTGAGATCAGAGGAACTAGATTTGAATCCTAGCTAGGTTGCTTAATGTCTGTAAGACCCTGGGTAAGTCATTTGATTTCCCTGACCATCAGTTTTGTTCTATGTAAAGAGAGGGTGTTCTCTCTAAATACAGATCTATATCCTAACTCTCTTAGTGACTCTTGAAGAGGCATTAGAGAACATTCAGTCCAAATCTCTCATTGTATAGAAGAAAAAAGAGGATAAATGACCTAAGGTTATCCAGATAGTAAATTAACCCTGCTAAGATTCCAACCCAGAAAATCAGGTGAGCTGAATGAGGATGTCCTCACAATGAATTATCTTTTGTGATGGAAATACATAGGTTCATAGACCTAGAGCTGGGAAGGTATCTCAGAGGTCATTAGTCAAACTCCCCCTTAAAAGGAGGAAACTCAAGGACCAAGAAATTCACTGGATTCAAAATCTAGATCTGGAAGGAATCTTAAAAAGCTAACATAAGTTTATTTTTAACCACATAAAACATCTAACTGGGCTTAGTGTGGTGGGGGAGTTTACAGATAAAGAAACTGAGGACTAGGGAGGTCACATATTGTCCAAGGTAATTCAGATCATAGTGTCAAAATTGGAATTTGAACCCATGTCTTCTGTCTCCAGATTCATTATTCTTTCCATTGTCCCATACTGCTTCCTCAATGAACATACAAGCATTTACTAAGCAGATACTAAATTGTAAGAACTATATGAAATGCTGGTCCAAGAACTATGTAAGTGTTTGCCAACTCCTATATGGTATAGGTTACTTTTTTCCTTTCTTTTGTGGTGGGGATGAATTTGATACAGTGATCTATTCATAACCTTCCACCATGTGACTTATGGCTCACCATAGGGACTAAAGGATTCCATCTGTGGCTGAGAAACAGAAAATGACGGGAATCAAAGTCGGAATCTTACCGATCTCTTTAGCACTGAGCATTAGCCAACTGGGGTACCTCAAGGAGATGGATGACCAAGAGAGCTCCAAAAGCAAGATTCATGGAAGAGTTCCATGATCTGGGACAATACAGAAAACAGCTTTATAGAATCATAGCTTTAGAGCTGGAAGGGAGCTGTCCATTGCTGAAGTTGTTTTACAGATACAAGGAGAATGGGGTTAATACCCCCATTATAGGCTTTAAAAGATGTCTTTATGCTCATCGAATCAAAGGTAATAAATTGTTTACAAAGTTCTTATTCAAATTCATTTAAAATGTTTGAAGACTTGGGTTTCTTTAAACTTTGACCTGACTTCAGGTTACATGCCATTCAGTTCTATCAAATCCTCGATAGACTCCCTGCCTTGAGTCTATATTTACTTATTTCAAGTTGAACAATCCTCTAAATTGGTCATTTTTCTTTGGTCATCTTTCCTTTCATTTATATCTTCTTATAAAAAGAGAATTTATGATTATGAAATATTTCTTACTTGACTAAGATGATCTCCTAGTACCCTGGTCTGTGGCCTAAAGATTCTGTTATAGCCCCTGTGGTCAGTTCTTATCCTCAAATATAGGTGAGGCTGGACTGAAAAATATAATTTCCTGGGGCAGCTAAGTGGTGCAGTGAATAGAGCACTGACCCTTTAGTCAGAAGGAACTGAGTTTATGGCCAGCCTCAGACATTTAGTTCTTACTAGCTGTATAACCTTGGGAAAGTCACTTCATCTCATTTCCCCACAAAAAACCAAAAAACAAAATAAGATAATCTCCTTATTCAAGTAATTTTATCATTATTTTCTTCTTTATTGTCTGTTCATTATAGAATATGGTTGTCTCTTAGGATATTTTTCTTTCTTCTTTTTTCTATAACAGTATCACTCCTTCTAACTATACAATAGTATAACTCCCTCATGGAAGAGGCAGGCCCTAAGAGGGATGCAGAGCCCTGAGGATGCAAATTAAAAAAAAATAATGAGATAATCCCTTTCCTCAAGGAGCTTATATTTTAAAGCAACTCATATAGGGGATTAGTGATTCAGAGAGGGGGGGGGTTTAGGTTGGGAAGACTACCTGGAGCTTCAGGGGTGGAGTAGGCCAACTTGTCTTTTATAGAAGCAATAGTAGTATTCATTTTGGTTGTAGTTCCCAGAGGAAGAGGAATAGTAGAGAAAGGAAGATAAGAAGATACCTATGATAGAAGACTGGAAAGCATGATTTGGACCAGAGTCAGTAAATAAAGTGTGCTCATTGACTCACCAATCAGGACAGGTGGGTTCCAGATCAGAGGTCCAAAACCAAGTAGAAGAAGTCTTGTAGGGCATGGTTTTGGAGATCCAGAGGTTGAAGGTTACTTGGAAGGATATATAATAAGCAAAACATTTCCATAAGATCATAAGAACAACTCATATTGATGTAGAGTTTTATGGCCACAAAGCACTTTTCTCACAACAGTCTCATGAGGTAGGAAGCCCAACCACTATTATCCCCATCTTACAGGAAGAAACTGGATCAGAGAGATCAAATGACTTCCTGTTAGTCACATAACATTGAACTTGGATATCAAATCCAGTTATCCTTACTCCAAAGATATTGAGTGAATTGCCAATGGGCCAACCCACAACTGTTTAGAATAAGCAGAGCTGGAATTGGGACATAAGTTTTCTAACATCCAAAATGATCCTAGATTGAGAACTGAAAATGACCTTGTGCCTTTATTGATATGGTGATCTAATCCAATTCTCTCATTTAACAAATGAGGAAATCAAGGTCCAGAGAGGTTGTGACTTTCTTGAGGTCACACAGGCAAGTGAATGTCAAAGCCAAGATTCAAATCAAGATTCTCTGATTCATATCTAGAACTTTTTCAACCAATTCCCAAACAATTGGGGAAAGAGGCTTTGATTTCCAGAAGCCTGCTTCAGCCCAACTGAGCTTTTGAGGAGGAATTTCTTCTCAAAAATGAGATATTCGGGGTAGCTAGGTGGCATAGTGGATAAAGCACTGGCCTTGGAGTCAGGAGTACCTGGGTTCAAATCCGGTCTCCGACACTTAATTTACCTAGCTGTGTGGCCTTGGGCAAGCCACTTAACCCCATTTGCCTTGCAAAAAAATGAGATATTCCCCTATAGGACTTTGAATTTACTCAAGTGATTCTGTCCTTGATACTTGCTCTTGGCTTTGTGCAGGTACATGGATAATAGCTACCTAGCATTTATATGGCAATTATAGTTTTGCACAGTGTTTTTATATATTATCTCATTTGGTCCCCCCAATAATACTTTGATGTAAGTATTATAGAAACTGAAGGAGACAGAAGTTAACTGACTTGGCCATGACCAATAAATCTGTGAGGTAGGATTTGAATTCAGTTCTTCCTGATTCCAAATGCAGCTCTCTTTCTTCTGATGGTGATCAGGTATTGGGGACACCAGTGATAGGATCTTCACTTCCTACTGATAGGGTCTATAAATCCATTTCTTGTCTAATAATTATGTCTTCTGTCCATAATTAGCTTGTGCATACCAAAAAGGCACAAGATGTGCCTTTGTGGGTAATGGAGTGAAGAATGAATATAATGGGTCTAATTGAAAAATGTCTTTGGTAAAACGATGACTTTGTCATCCTCAGAATTTCATTTCCTTCTCTCCACCTTCTCTTAAACTATAAAAGCTCAGCAATTGTCACACAACCTTCCAGCAAGGTTGGAACCATCCTCCACCATGAAAAAACTAATTAGTCAAATGTCATGGTATAATAGGAAAAACAACTGACATAGAGTCAAATAACCTATATGAGATTGAACAATTTACTTTCCTTCTCTGCTCTTGGTTTCCTCAGGAAACTGCTTCCTCAAACTCCTGAGGAATTGGATTAGATCGAGTTCACTAAGGGTCTCCCAACTCTAATGCTGAATTCTACAATTCTGTTTTTGCCAAGGCAAGGTCACAATCTGGAATTCTGATGATTGGGGGAAAATATCAGTTAAGTACAAGCAAGGGGTGGTCAATAGAAATCAGTCTTCCCTGGTCAGGGGTATTTCTAATAAGTATTTCTGGGGACAGATAATGAAGGGAAAGGTGATTGGGAGAGGCAAGAAGAAAGCATAATGATAGTGTGGAAGGGGCATGAAACCTTCATGGAAGAGGCAGACCCTAAGAGGGATACGGAACCTTAGGGATGCAAATTTTAAAAAGTGAGATAGTCCCTTTCCTCAAGGATCTTATATTCTAAGCATATAGAGGATTAGTGATTCAGAGAGGTGTGTTTTAGGTTGTAAAGACCAAATGGTCACTGGAGCTGCAGGGGTGGAGTAGGTTGACTTGTTCTTTATAGAAACAATAGTAGCATTCGTTTTGTTTGCAATTCCCAGAGGAAAAGGAAAAGCAGAGAAAGGAAGATAAGGAAGATACCTGTGATGGAAGACTGGAAGGCATGATCTGGACTAGAATCAGTAAGATAAAGTGTGCTCACTGACTCACCAATCAGGACAGGTAAGTCCCAGATGAGAGGTCCAGAGCCGAGTAGATGTAGTCATGTACAGCATGGTTTCTGAGATCCGGAGATCTGGAGGATACAGTTGGCAGGGTATATAAATAAGCAAAACACATTCATTGAATGCCCATGATATTCATTGCCAGACTCCATAAAATGTTTTACCTTGAAGAAACCACCAGAGGTTTTCCATGAAATCACTCCTAAGCAATTTCTCTTCCAGATCCAAATGGTTATAGATTCTCCAATTATCTTAGACATGTCGCAGAGACATAGGGATATATCCCCTTAACTGGGTTTCAGTAGCTGCAAAATGAATTTCACTGTCCCTGGAAAGGGCATGTCACTCTGCTGCTCACTAGTTCCACTCACTAACCCTGCAACTTTTCAGACCAAAGGACCCTGCCCTAGTCACCACTACCCATTATATTTTGTCCTTCTATTAAAATGTAAACTCCAATAGATAATTAGATATGAATCGAGAGTTCTCAAAGGAAGAATCTAAACATTCAGCAACTACATGAAAAAATTCTCCAAATCACTAGTAAAGGGATATAAATAAAAAAGAATTCTGAGATTCTACCTTAAACCTATCAAATTGTTCAAGGGACTGTGGAAATTATGTATACTTTTGGTGGAACTGTGAATTGGTCTAACCATTGTGCAAAAGCAGTTGGAAATAGAATTCCTAAGTCACCAAATTTTGCATACCCTTTGACCTTATGATACCTCTACTAGTCACGTACTCCAAAAGATAATACAGAAAGAGAAGGACTCACATGTACAGAAATATAGTAACTCTTTTTTTAGAGGAAAAGAATTAGAATCGTAAGGAGACATCATCAATTGGAGAAAGGCTAAATGAATTATGGTATTATAAATGAAATAGGACATTATAATGCCATAGGAAATGATGAAAAGGATAGTTTCAAAGGAATTTAGGAAGTTTTATATGACCTGACAAGGAGTGAAATGAGCAGAACAAGGAGAACAATTTATACAATAACAAGATTATAAAGAAAAGCAACTTTGAAAGACTTAATAATTCTGATTAATGCAATTGACTAAATATCATTCCAGATGATTAAGCACAGTGTTTGGCATTATGAATGGTTTTTATTCATTTATTAGAATTAAAAAATGGCTGACATTCACATAATGCCTCAACATTTGCAAGGCACTCTACATATTTAACATTAAAGTACTTTTTCAGAGGCATTTGTTCCACTTCCTCTTCCTTAAGGGGCCTCTCTCTATTCTGAAACCAGATGTGCTGTCCAGACTGTGTTTGATCCTGATGGATCCTGGCCTTTAGTGAAGAGGAGACCAGGTTCTCTTTTCCTACACTCTTTGTCTCATTAACCTCCCACCCTGGCTCCCTGGGGCCAAATTATTTAAAACTTAGTTAATTGCTTGTTTCTAGGGTTCCTCCAAAAAGGCTATTTAAAAGGCATTCCATGTATAATGTGACTCAGATATGACAGAAATCTTTATGTTCTACATTTAAAAAAGGAAGGCTAAATATAGAATATACTCACAAGTGTACATTTGACAAAAAATAAATTTAAAACAGAATTCAGTAGCTTAATTTATAATTACTATTATAATCTACTGGGAGACTGAAACAGAAATCACATCACAATATAAAATGTTTGTAGGACTGCTAATTAGACCGTCTACATTTTTACCTTGGCTTTGCACTGCCCAAATAACTCCTGGTAGATGTTTGCTGATACAATAAACCAGATTTGGGCCAATACTATTGTTTGTAGTCATCTTTTTCAAGAGTACTGGAGTAACTGCTGGAGACTCTCCCCCTTGCTACCATTCATCTCTGATCACAATGACCCAAGCATCTCTGTAACTCTTGAAATCACAAGGTTGCTTCCAAGATAAAAGTTTAACAGTGAGCTCTCCAAAAAAAAAAAATAGGTACATGGTTTAAAGTTTTATCTGCATCATCAAGATCTTCCCATCCCTTCCTTAAATCAGACAATCAAAAAAAATAATGAAATAAGTCCTGATTTGCTCATATATGAGTTATAATTATTCACACTAAAAATTCAACAATTGGCTCTCCCAAACTAGTTTGACTTGGTTTCAGTACACCCCTACTTCCAAACCTGGACCTATCCATTTTAGGTTAGATATTTATTCACTTAAGACCATGAAAGAAGAAATACAAAAGTAGAAAAGACAACCAGGACCTCAGGCATAAACTTATTTAGTTGAATTGAGTTCCTCTGCGTTAGCTACCGTTTGGGGGAGGTCACCATGATGCCATAGTTAAGAAGGGTTAGCCCTTACTCATTTCTTTCCATAAGAATCAGAGTTGCATGATGCCACTTGGAGAATAAGAAGAGAGAACTAATCAAAATTATCTTTTTGTAGTTGACCTTGATTCTCTAAGGAGATTGGGGAAGGATAGAAACTATTTGGGGTTTCCCATATCCCACCAAAACACAGTGTCCTTTCTGTCCTGGAAGTAGCCAGGGAGTTCTTAACCTCTGATGCAACTAAATACCAAGTCACACATATCTCCAGGGTACCTTTAGCCACACACTCTGTAGAATGGTCCCCATTGGCCAATTCAACACCTGCTACATATACACTGTCTTATTTGAGTCTCATAATAACTCTGAGATTGCAGATGTGGTTATCTCTAATTGACAGACATGGAAACTGAGACATAAAAGGAGAAGTGACATGTCGGCAATCCTGGAGCTTGGGAGGAAGTGTATTAGAGGTAGAGTCATAGCACTAGCTAACTTTTACATAGCACTTTAAGGTTCCAAGTTGCTTTGAATATATTATCTCAATTGATCATAGATAACCTATGTTATCTCATAGATTTAGATCTGGAAAAGACCTCAGAGGCTTTCAAGTTCAACCTCTCATTTTACAGGTAAAGAAACAGGTCCTAGAAAGCTGGGGGACTTGCTCAGGGTCAAACCAGCTAGTTAAACTCTAAGGAAGGATTTGAATCTAGGTCTTTCTGATTGTAATCCCTCCCTTTATCCATTACATCATCTTGTCTCTAATCAGACATGCCTTTGGGGGTAATTTTGTGATTCATGTTGGTGTATATATATGTATATACATATATATATATACATATATATATATATATATATATGTATATATTCTAGAGATGAGGGGTTGAAATAAAAAAAATTCAGTCACATGAACTATAGAGACAAGAGACAAGGTTCCATACAGTGGAAGGCAAAGTTAGCAGACAAAGACTATATTGATGAAAGATCATTGACTACTTGGGATATTGTTGACCCTTTATATATACTGGATTTATCAAGTTGATTCTAAGTTGTCCCTCCCATTAATCTGTGAGCTCCTTGAGAGCAACTCTTTCCAGACTCTCTGGATTTTTTTTCCTACTATACAAGAAAAATTTCTTCACCCAGAAAATTCACTCCATCTCTGGATTTTTCACAGTGGAAGTTCTCTTCATTCCTTCCTCTGATTAACTTTATCACTAGGCATTTCTTTTTTTTTTTTGACCAAGATATACTTTAATATTTTGTGACTTATTTCAATATAAAGGTGAGAATAAGGGAGAATAGTGAAAAATATTGTAATAAATGGTTTAGGAAAAATAAGAGGTTAAAGACTTAAAGATCACATTGAAGGCTCACACTTAAATATCATGAATACTTCCTTCCTTCCCAAAATAGGAATTTCTTAAACCAATGAACTCCTTGGTCCACATTGGTGTGGGAGAGGAGAGAGAAATGAACAATTCAAAATACAGAAAAACAGTAAAAAATGAAATATTTGCAAAAAATAAATATGATAATGATAATATATCATGTTTATAAGTTAAACTTTCAAAATACTTTTTTTACAAAGTAGGCTTAAAATAGATTTTTATAAATTGAGTCTTTTAAAATATGTTCGTGAGAACATTATTATTGAAGGGAATCCTCTTGGCATAATAGGGAGATTAACCTCTTTGTCAAAACCATTCCACTCCCAGAATGTATGTTGTGTGATTTTCAGGTTTTGTTAAAAGTGATGCATACCAAACATGATGATGTTGGTCTCAGTTTCCCCATCTGTGCAATGGACAGTTTCTCAGTTCCTAGTTATTGTCAGGAACTGGGATCTGTTAAGTCCTGAGTCTTAAGGACAAATGGATGGAAAAGGATCCTAGATCTGTGTGGTCATATATGGATCTTGTCTCTTTATCATCCTATCCTCTGGCTTTTTTTTTTCCAGTGCAAGCTTAGTTTAGGATCTCACAGTTTCCTGGCATCTGACAAACTCTGACTGCCTTTATGGGAAATTCTGGGGCCCCTGGGCTCCCTACAGAGATGAAACAAAGCTTCAGAAACAGCTGCTACACAAAGTATATTCAAAAGAATGCAAAGTAATTTCAAGAAGCAGAGAATACTAATACATGGGGGTGGGGGCAAAGGGAGAGGTGGAGAGAGTGAGTATGGGCATCTGGGAAACTCTGGAGGAGGATGTAATAAACTTGAGCTGAACGCTGAAGGAAGCTAGGAGATTCTATCAGTCAATCAGTTGATCAATAAATATTTATTAAGCACCCACAACTAGTCAGACACTATACTAAGTACTGAGAAGGCTAAAAGAGACAAAAGACAGTCCCTGCCCTCAAGGAGTTTACAGTCAAATGGGAGAGGCATCAAACAAACATGTATAAGCAAGCTCTGTATAGGATAAATAGGAAATAATGAATAGAAGAAAGACACTGAAATTAAGAGGAATTGGGTAAGGCTTCATGGTACAGAGAGAACTGGGGAGGAAGATTGCATTACAAATATCTGGGTGTGTTTGAGACCACCTCATTTTGGCTTTGATACCGTAACTAGGTAAAGATATTTTAAAGAATGTACCAGGGAGTGAGTTACACAAACACAGAGGATCATTTTCCAAAGGTGCAGAGAGGCCACATGGAACCTCAGGTATGGGAGATAGCTCACCAGCAGCTTGTTTTGATTAAAACTGAAAGTCTGCATGGAGGAGTAAGATGAAAGGATTCTAGGGAGGTAGGTGAGACCCAGAGAGAGGGGAGCTTTAACTGACAAAACTGAGAGGTTTGTATTTAATCTAAGTGCACATGCACACACATGCACATATGTGTTCATGAATTTACATTTCCATTTGAATTTTATGTTGAACAACCTTTTTGAAAGTGGCAAACACCTTTGGCGAACATATGTCTCCCTGAGTCTGCCCTGGTGGGAAGAATCCATAGGTTGCATGGTGAATAGAGGATTGAACTTGGAGTCAGGAAAAGCTGAATTCAAATCCTGCCTCAGACACTTATTAGCTGGATGATCCTGGTCAAGTCAGATGTCCACACCCAGCCTCAGTTTCCTCATCTGTAGAGTGGAAATAATAGCACTTACTTCAGGGTTGTCATGAGGATCAAATGAGATAATAAATACAAAGAGCTTTGTAAACCTTGAAGTTCTGTTTTATCTCCCTTCTACCACTCCTCAGTAAAAAAAAAGGAAATAAAATACTTTTAATAAATGAGCAAATAAGCAAAACAAATGGCCATCTTTTTTCTTTTTTAAATAATTGAACTCAGCTTTGAACCAAAGCAGAAATTTGAGAGGGGAGGTGAGGAGGAAGGGCATCCTTATGGTGACAGGCAACCTATGAAAAGGGCACAGGAGGCCATATAGGAGAACAGCAAGTTGGCCAATGAGGATGAAATAGTGAGTGTGTGAAAGGGAATAATGGGCAATAAATCTGAACTGGAGCTTGGAGCCAGATTGTGAAGGCCTTTAAATGACAAATGGAGGAATTTGTGCTTGTTCCTTGGACAATAGGAAGCCACAGGGGCTTCTCAGGTAGGGGAGCAATGTGACCAGTCCTCTCCTTTAGGAATTTCAATTGGGTAGCAGAGTAGAGAATGGATTGGAAAGGGGAGAGGATGGAGGCAGGGGACCAATTAGCAGGCTATTATTACTTTAGTCCAGTTGTGAGGTCCTAAATTAGACTATGGTCATGTGAACAAAGAGAAGGGAATGGTTATGAGATGTAGGAGGCTCAATTAGACTTTGTGGTCAGTTGGATGTGGGGTTGAGGGAAAGTGAAGGTTTAAGGATAATTCCAAACTTACAAAGCAAGATGACTAGAAAAATGCTGGTGTCCTCTAGAGGGATAAAACATTTGAAAAAAAAAATTTTTTTTGAGGGGAAAGAGAGTGAACTCTGCTATGCACAACTTGAGTTTGAGATGCCTCTGAGCCTTTTCTGGGTTTGAAGTGTTCCCACAGGCAGTTGATGATGCCATCCTGGTACTTGGTGGGTAAACTTAAGCTGGATATAAAAGTCTGGGAACCACCTACAGAGAGATGATCATTAAACTCATGTAATAGAAGGACAGCTCTCATGGGTCCTGAGAAGATGACCAAGACTGCATAGAGAGAGAAGAGAAGAGGGCTCAAAACAGTCTCGGGGACAACCCTTGCTAGAGGGTGGGACACAAACAGCCACTCAGCAAAGGGGACTGACAAGCAGCAGTAAGAGGAGTAAGAGAGCTGGTACACACAGAAACCCAGGGTGGAGAAAATGTCCAGGAGAGGGGAGGGATCAATAATGTCGACTGTTGCAGAGAGATTAAGAATGATGAGGTCTGAGAAAAGGCCATTGGATTCAACAATTAAGAGATAATTAGCAAGGTTAGAGAGAACAGTTTCAGTTGAATGATGAGGTTAAAAATCAGATTATGAATTTAACAAGGTTATCTCTGTGGTTGCATCTAGCAAGGACTATTTTAAGAGTTTTATATAAACACATATACATTACATATGTGTGTATATTCTTTATAGATGTAAGTATAATATATACATATATAAAGTACATACACCTGTGAATATATGCAAATATGTCCCAAACACACATTATGTGTTATACGTGGCACGTGTGCATGCATGATATAACAGTACACCATGCATGTCCACATGTAAACATACTATATGTGATATGTGCTATATGTGCATACACGATACATACAAATATGTATGTATATTTTATTGCAGGATGCATGTCCTATATATGATAGATAATATAGGTGCCTATATGATATATACACATGTGTCTACTTTATATAGGCACATATACAATATATGGAAATGCATGTGTGTATGTGTATGTGTGCATACATGTATAATTCATAAGTGTAATAAGGTATAAATGAGCTGCACCATTAGAATTTTGTGCATACCAAGAATGAATGTATAGATACACTGTTGTATTGAAGTAGATGATAAGGAGGTGGTTTTGCAGTCATGAGTAGTTGGATTTAAATCCTTCCTCTGACACATATTGGCTAGGTGACTCTGGCACAGTGCTCAAACAAACTTTCAAAGACGGAATTGCAGAAAAGGTGCTGATCTTCAGTGATGCAGTTTCCACATGCAGAAGGTCCAGTCTCTCTGTTTTGTCTGTCTTTTCTATCATCTATCTATCTATCTATCATCTATCTATCTATCATCATCTATCTATCTCTCTCTCTCTATCTGTCTATCTATCTATCTATCATCTATCTATCTCTGTCTATCTGTCTGTCTGTCTGTCTGACTGTTTGTCCATCTATCCATCCATCCATCCATCCATCCATCCCAAATATCCATCCATCCTCTATCCCTCTATCCATCCATTCCTCTATCTGTATGTCTGTCCATCTGTCCATCCATCCATCCATCCATCCATCCATCCATCCCAAATATCTATCCATCCATCCCTCTATCCCTCCATCCATCCATTTATCATCTATCTATCTATCTATCTATCTATCTATCTATCTATCTATCTATCCATCAGCCTATCTATCCATCTTTCTCTAAGTATCTTGTCTATCTATGTCTGTATACATACCACACATACAGACACCCTTTAGAAAACCAAGAGCCGAGTTAAGTGGTCTAAGAACAGTGTGATCCTTTCTATGTCATCATTACTGCAGAAGGGACTACAGTACAAGACTGATCCAGGGGTATTTGAGATAGTTCTTTGTTCTCTGAGCCACCATGGCTAAAGACCACATCATTAAGAGACTGGCCTATTAGTGATGAGCCTCTCTGTACTTTTCTACTTAAACTTGGCAGTTGGCACTCTAAATGTGAAATCTTTTTCTAACTAATGGCCATATTATCCAGGAACTGAATTGAGTCAATATTGACTTTCTCAGTATAAATGAAACTAGAAGAAAGAAAGGAGTTGCAGTGAATTGGAGATTGCCAGCTCACAGGTTCTCCTTGGAAAAGCAAATAAAGAAATTGGCAGTTAGTCTTACTGCATGTCCCAAGAAGAAATATCATTTCATGGGACATTTGGCCATCCATTTCAATGCTCATAATATGGCTTAGGCACCAATGGCTTTTGCAAGGAATGAACAGACAGAGAAACTCTCAAAAGAACTCAGTAACACCCTCTAAATTCAGGCAACATATACCATAATACTTAGTGATTTAAATTTAAAAATGGAAACTGATGAAGATGGTGAGAAATATATTGAAAAAATGATGTAGGAATTAGAAACTAGAGAGGTCAATGACTTGCCAGCTACCCAGAAGACTCTTATATCTAAATCATAGATATATTCCAGAAAAGAATATTGGTTAGTTTTGCTTAGTTCTTTTTCATTTTCTTTTTTTATTCTTTGTTATAAGGGGTGGCTTAATGGGCGAAAGAAAGGGAAAGGATATATTTGGAGATGAAGTAGATGGAAAAAATGTAGCAGTTAAAATTAAAACAAAAGCGAAAAGAATTCTAAAAGAAGAGAATTGTTAGGTACTATGCATGAGGACCAATAGCTTCACAAAAATACAATTTATAAAATGATAAAGCACACAAGACACAACTCTTTACTGAAGTAGGAACCATTCCTAATTCAGTTGCCTAAATACAGTAAAAAATTGATTAAAGATCCAAATTAGTATCAGGTTAGAAAAAGTTATAAAAGTGAGAAGAAATGTAATATGCTACTAAAACAACCCAATTTTGATTTATTCAAATGAATTATTGATAATGAAAAATGAGGAATGGAAGAAGAAAAGACATAGTATATAGTTTCATGTAGGATTTATACTTATGTAAACCAATTACCTTTGCAAGGAAACCAAGTGCCTAAGTTAAAAAAAAATAATACTTGCCTAACATAACAAGCAGAGAGAACAGGGAAAGATTGCAACCAAAGGTTTTAGTGGTTTGGGATATAAAATCTTTTTTTTTTATAATTCGACAAATATTTATTAAATACATAGGACTCAGGATATACATACAGTTTAGGGTATGAACTTTTTTAAAACTTTAGAATATAAAATTTCAATGATTTAGATTTTTAAACTTGCAAAATCTTTTTTTTTTTTTTTTAGATTTTTCAAGGTAAATGGGTTAAGTGGCTTGCCCAAGGCCACACAGCTAGGTAATTATTAAGTGTCTGAGACCGGATTTGAACTCAGGTACTCCTGACTCCAGGGCCAGTGCTCTATCCACTGTGCCACCTAAGCTGCCTGAACTCGTAAAATCTTATAGAGAAGGATGATGAAAGATTTTAAATACTATCACCCATAAAACAAAGAGAGTAGAAGAGGGTAAATTCAGTTTCTAAAAAACTTGGCATGAAATTCAAAAGGCATCCTAAGGACACTTAAGGTTGGAAATATGAGGAAAACAAATAAAAGAAAAATGAAAAGCTCTTAAAAATGTTTATAACAGACTATTGCCTCTATCAAGAATAGTAGGACCACCCACATTTTATTCTAATTTAAGTACTATAGAAAAAGCAGAAATGACACTTTTGAGAAAAAGATGAAAGAATCAGTCAGATTAGACCAAGCATACATAGGGCCAAGTGTAGGCAACACAGTTATAAGGGTATTGAGGGATTGACTCTCAAAAGGTCTGAAGGAGGGAAAGATAACAAAGGCTTGGGAAAAAACTCAGATATTTTTTTTAATGGAACAGGTGATTGGTTCATGAAAGCCCAATCTTTAGACACAAAGCATTGTGTCCTCTACTGATGCAAGCTTCATATGGATATTTGGTGTTCCTGTTTCTAAGCAAGTATTATGGGGAACCATGATGCTTAGTTGGAGAACTCACAAGAATTCATTCTATGATTGTTTTCTGTCCTCTTTATATGTGGAGAAGAGGGGGTCTTTCTTTTGGTTGTTAAACCAGAGATAGGTATGCATATAAAATTCATTAACCGATCAAATCAAACCTTTTCTTCCTTGGCTGCATTGGGTGAGAGGGAAGGTGGAGAGAGTATTCCAGTGTAACCTCTGAGAAGGTCCCATTTGCAGGAGAGAGTAGAGCCCTGATCACAGCCTAAGCCTTGTTCCCCCATTTTTCTTGACCAGACAAATCTTGCAAACTTTGGAGGACCCTAAGATTTGGACATATCATGGTATCTTAGCAGTATCCTAGGCTCAGCAATAGCTGATGATAGTGTCTCCATTGGGAACCAAGGATGGACTTGCTTTGATAAGGAGACGGATTCTACAAAAAGCTCAATATGAAAGTTATACTATACCAAAGGAAAAGAATTGCTAGCAACCAAGAGTTATTCCAGTGTTACCTGAGTGCTCTCCCTTTGAAGTTGTATCTCCTGGTAGGAGAGTTTGTTATAGACTTTTGGGGAAATGTTTTGTACCATATGTTCTTCCTAAACCACTTTAGCGAATTCCCTTTCCAACTGTTAATTAAGTCAGTCTAGTTGCTTATATCAACTGATAATCAGAAGGGAGAGAGCACACTGGTTGAGCTTCTCTGCCATAATATTAGAAAGATGCCTCCAACCCCTTACAATCCAGAGGGTAGATGGAACTAACTGTCTTTTGGTAATCAACTCATCTATGTGAGTGCAGATTGGGATAAAGCCTTCCAAAATCTATAAAGGCTATACTAATACTAAAAAAATGTGGCTGAGAGAATAGTAGTTACAGCTAACCTAAGCACTTTTCTAAATATAGTTTTGATGAGAATTATTTATACACAATATTGAGGGAATCCTTGAGATCAGTATTATATTAGTATGGATGAGGCAGACTTTTGCAAACAATATTACCTTTCCCCCCCAAAAAACCCCCATGTCTTTGCCATCACACAGTTGACTGACGGATTTAGAGAATTAAAGATTTTCCAATGCTTATTGATTATAAAAAATGTATTTACTTCAGCAGGATGGAAAAACTACCTTAAATGTTTTCTTCCAACAAGTTGTCTTCCATTCATTCATATATAAGATTATTCAAAATCTTTCAAAAGATTCAAAGGAGATCACCTTAATCGATAGCCCTCTGATTGCAAATACAGAATGAGGCAAAAAATTGGGGAGATATATGCTTATCAAAGTTATTCAACACCCCAGTGGAGGAGATCTGGTGCAGTTCAACTTGAAAAAGGATTTCCCATTATGGCACACCATAAGACTTTTGTATGTCTACCTGTCTCTGGTTTAACAACCAAAAGAAAGAACTCTCTTCTCCACATATAAAGAGGACAGGAAATAATCATAGAATGAATTCCTGTTGCTTCTGTTTGTAAATGACATTATTATTGGTAGTATCAGATCCTGGAAAATGACAGTCTTCTATAACCACTCAAGAGTTTGGCCTGACCATCAACACGAAAGAGATCATGCAAATGAAGAGACATTCCATTTGACGGGCAGCCTGTAAAGTCTCTCCATCAGCATGTATATTTAGGACAGATGGTACATATGGCTAATGGGATGGTCTAGATTTTAGCAGAGCAGAGTCAGGCTTGATTGCCTTCAGGAAGCTGCAAGGATCTTTAATGACCTTCACATTTTCCTCAAAACAAAATCCTTGTTTTCAGTACTAACGCTGTTCTGGTGAAAGGTGATCATAGCGTCCTAGACTTGAAGTCAAAGAGATCTTGCTGATGAGCAAATCATGAACAGTTTTCTGGGAAACTTTCTAAGACTAAAAGTTAGAGAGGTGCCAATCTGCAATGGTAGAGGGAATTTCCTCACCTGGAAATCATTGAGATCCCTTTCCCTAGTTATTATTCTGATGTTGCTATATGGCGGTATGCAGAAAACAGCAGTCTCCAAAGAACTGAGGGAAATGGAGAGATGCATGGTAGGTAAGGAGAGATTGAGACTTGTAACAAATGAGGACCTTTGAAGGAGAACTGGAGAAAAGGATGGATGGGCTTCCTTTAAAATCCCAATTAAAATCTCTTCTTTTAATGGAAACCTTCCCCAAGCCCTCAATTCCGGTGCCTTCCTTCTGTTATTATTTATTCTACTTGTTTGTATATTGTTTCTCCCATTAGATAAGAAGGTACTTGAGGGCAGGGACTTTTTGTATCTCCAGTGCTTAGTACAGGGCCTGGCACACCATAGGAATTTAATAAATGTTTACTGATTGGTTGGTTGATTGAATGAACTATGTCCCTTTAACATGGGAAGGATGAGAGATAACAACAGATAGACAGCATAGGTGCTCCAATGATATATTTGCAATCTTAAGAGATAGTGGAAAAGCTCCCTTTTCCCCCTGAGCTTGTGGTGATTTTGTAGGAGGAAATGGGCAAGACTTGAACAAGGGATGAACTGCCATCTTGTTGTTAGAGGCAACATTCAGAGAGATGGGTATACAGATGCATATAGAGGTTCATAACCGTACTGCCACTCACTATCTCTGTTTCATATATTTACAACTATATAGCTTGTCCCAAAATTGTCAGTGCAATTTCAAGTTTTCATCCTTTAAATTAGCTATCAAAGATAAGAAGTTGATTTGCATTTTTCTGATTTTCCTCCACTTCACTTAATCCTTCAAGTAAGATGATTCTTGCTCTCATACAAGGCTAGATATTGGGTTTGGTCATATGTACATGCACATATTATACATATTAGCTTTGATAGCTTAAAGCCATACTAAGGCCTTAATTTGACAGCTAATCTTCCTATATATGACCTTAAGGACACCCATATATAGGAAGATTAGTTGTCAAATTTGGTTTTGTAAAGGGTAGCTCTTTCCTTTACCATCTTTTCTACTCATTTCAGGACATTTTAGACAAAGGTGTATTTGCTTTCCTTTTCTTTTTTTTCAAGGCAACAGATTTAAGTGACTTGCCCAAGGTCACACAGCTAGGTAATTATTAAGTGTCTGAGGCTGGATTTGAACTCAGGTCCTCCTGACTCCAGGACTGGTGCTCTATCCACTGCACCACCTAGCTGCCCCAAAAGGTGTTTTTTTCAAATGTCACCTCCCGAAAGGCATTTTTGGATGGATCATAGACAAAAAGAGATTACTAGGAGTGACCTATGTAGCAGTCTTCCTCTAGGCAGTCAGATAAGAAGTATTTATTAAGTGTCTACTGTGTTACGTTCTTGGGTTACAAATCTATTACCTTCAAGGAGCTTTCAATATAATAGAAGATAACATACTAAAGGAAACTGCTTCTGTTTTCTCTCTGTCTCTTTCTTTATCTCTCTCTGCCCCTTGGTCTCTCTGGTCTCTATTCTGTCTCTCTTGTTTCTGTCTCTGTTTCTCTCTGTCTCTGTTCTCTGTCTCTCTCTGTGTCTCTCTGTCTCTGTCTGTCTGTCTGTCTGTCTCTCTTGTTTCTTCTCTCTTTTTCTCTCCCTCTCTCTCTGTTTGTCTCTGTCTCTGTGTCTGTCTTTCTCTGTTTCAGTCTCTATCTCTCTATCTCTCTCTGTCTCTGTTTCTATGTGTTTGTATGCGTTTTTCTCTGTCTCCCTCTCTTAAAGATACCCTCTGTGGGAATGGTGGGGATGGGAGGGGATGATGCAAAAGTCCTGGGGAATGAAACTGGGGGAGAAAGGATTTTCCCTTCTCTTAGTTCCATCTGTTGAATTTCTCTTGTTCAAGTTCTTGATGAATTTCCTACGGAAAGAAATGTCATAGGCTTTTAAAAAAGTCATCCTCTCCAGGGTTTTAGGAGGGCTGGGCAGACCTCTGAGCCTAGCTCTCCTCCCAATTCATACGGAGCTCAGGGGGGTTACTGCTGATTGGGAAGTCCCCTGAAGCAGATCTGTGTGGGCTTCCCTCCCTCTGACAGAAGCAGGCAGAGCCAAGACAGTTCCACTCACACATTCTGAAAGACTGTGCACAGACAGGGTAAAAATAAACTTTTGCATTTATCCATTATCCTAATTATCATCCAAAAGATAAGCTTGATCAGATATGAGCATTGCTGAGATTGATTTTCCTAAAATAAGAAACCCATTTGCATTTTCCTGATTTTCCTTCACTTCATTTAGTCTCAGTAAGTGAGCAGACTATTCCTCTCACCCAAGATCAGATAATGCATACATGTGTTTTGTATGTATGTATGTATGTATGTATATATGTGTGCCTGTCTGCTTGTGGATGTGAACATGTATATGCCTTCTCCCGTTTGCCTATGTTCTAGGAGAGGGGCTTCATGGTGACAACTTTGGCTTGGGAATGAGCCATCTACTTCTTTGGATACATCTTTGACAGCATGGTTTTTGTAATAAGGAAAAAAGACTTATGAAAAAGGTTAGGGAAACACCATGGGATGTCAGAACACTGATCCTGAAATCAAAACCTCTTAGTATTTCAGTCATCCTTGCTCTTTCCCCACCCATGATGCTCCATTTCTAATTTCTGTCCTTTTGTCTTCTTTGTTTCCCTTTATTTTTTCTGGCAGTACCTTCCTATTCAAGCTTACATAGTATCTGTCTTGTATAAATCTCAACAGGTAGGTCAGCATAGAGTGTAGAGTATATAGTGTACTGTATACAGTGTAGTGCTGACTCTGGAGTCAGGAGGATCTGAGTTCAAATCTGACCCAGACATTACTGACTGTGTGACCCTGGGCATGTCACTTAATCCTGTTTGTCAACATATGTCTTCCCAATGAGAATGTCAATTCCTTGAGGACAGAGAACTAATAATATTGGTTTTGTGTCGACACTTAGCACATAAATAGGAAATGTTTAAGGCATGTTTTTGATTGTTTGATTGATTTCCTGAGTCCTAATCCCAACTTGACAAGACTTCCAACAATATGCTTCCAAGTGATCTGAACCTTTTTGTCTCCTCTTAAACTAAGAAAATAACCCCTACAATGTATGAAGGCAGCTCGGTGGGCAGTGGATAGAGTCTGGGGCCTGGAGGAAAGAAGATTCATCTTTCTGAGTTCAAAACTGACACCTGGAACTTATTAGTTATGTGATCCTGGGCAAGTCATTTAACCCTATCTGCCTCAGTTTCCTCATCTGTAAAATGAATTGGGGAGGCCATTGAAAACCACTCCAGTATCTTTGCCAAGAAAACCCCAAATGGAGTTATAAAGAGTTGGACATGACTGAACAACACTATACTATATATCTTCCAGTGGTACTACAAACCTTAAAGAAAAGGGAGTTTTTAACTACCAAAAAACCACAGGACATTGGAAGTGGAAGGGACTGCTGAGATCATCTTGCTCATTGTACTTATAGAGAAGAAAACGGAACTATAAAGAGAGGAATGCTGTACCTTGGGTTATAAATGTAGTTATCCTTTGACATTAAAGTCTATACTTTTCTCATTGACTTTACACTGTCTCCTGGTTTTTTAGTGTCTGAAATTAAGTCCTAGAAATGGAAGCTGGCTTGCCTATGGTCACACATGTAGTGACAGGATTAGAACTCAGGGCACAGCCTTGAAGCCAATGTTTTTTCTACTGTCATCGCATGTAGTAACCATCTTAATATCAGTCCACTGACTTTTTAAACCATAGCTTTCTCTCTGTCATTTACCCTCCAAAGTCAAGCTGATCACCCACATTATCTCACAACTCCCTACTCTGTCACTTGTAAAATAGCTGGGTGGCATATTATCCTTGCCTTAAAGTCTGCCATCCCATCTTGTTCCCATCAGTGTGATCTCCAACTCTGGGAAGAGAATGAGTATAGTTGATGACCACTCACAAAGTCTGCCCTGTTATTTTATCAATATCACTTATTTTTCAATCTTATTCATGTCTAAATCTGTCTTTTGCCTTTATTTTTCCCTTCAAGACATTTCTTATAAGAAATAGGAAAAAGAATGGGCATGAATGGATGAGAATAAAATGATAGGATTACAAGAATAATACTGCCACTTAATCAAAATCAACCAATATATCTGCCAGAGACAGTGTATCTAGAGCCATAATAATCTGTCTTGTCAATAAAGTGATATACTTATAATCATTTCTGAGGCAAAGCTTGGTAATCCTAATCACATGTGTCCAATTAAAGTTTTTGTTTGTTCTATTGACATTGTTGTGGTCTTTGATTCTGCTTCCTTTACTCTGCATCAGTTCATATAATTTTTCCCATGTTCTGATTTTGTTAATTGCTTCTTAAGAAATGATACTTTTCTATGATATTCATGTTCTATATCATGCTGGTCATTTACCAATCAGTGGGCATCTACTTTTTTTTTAAGGTGTTTTTGCAAGGCAAATGGGTTTAAGTGACTTGCCCAAGGCCACACAGCTAGGTAATTATTAAGTGTCTGAGGTCGAATTTGAACTCAGGTCCCCCTGACTCCAGGGCTGGTGCTCTATCCACTATGCCACCTAGCCATCCCCAATCTACTTTTTTTCCAATGCACTCTAAGGATGCCGAACCCTTTTCAGGGATGCATTTCACCTTTGATGTCCATCTGAGTCACCTAATTCTTACCTGTTGGCTCACCTGTGGCTCCAAGAAGCTGTAATAGGCATAGAGGCCACAGCTCAGTAAACCGTTTTGGCAGATGGGCTAAACCAGATTGAGGGTGACCAAAGGAGTCTCAAACTCATTGGTGAGTTGCGGGGGGGGGGGGTCTACTGCAAGCTTGTAAATCTTATGCTGGTGGAATGGGTGGCACACTTTGTTCCAACAACTTGCCAACTGAAGCAGGTGCTTTGGAGTGCTTAGAACTTGGTCAGACATGGAAGATGCCAAGGTCATCCTCTGCAACTAGAGGCATCACCAGTTGGCTTGACTCTGTCTAGCTGCTTGAGCATGATGATTTTGGAAGAGAGAGTGAGGCTGATAACTTTGTGCAATTCTACCTCATTTAAATCCAATTTACCCGAATCAAAAGGTATCGCCCAAACCATCTTACCATTCCTTTCTCAAAGTCCTGTAGTGACAGGCAAGTGATGAAGCAGCAGGAATGGATGCACTGGAAGCTATAGTCACAATCCTACTCACAGGGGGACCAGGCCATAGAGTCGTCATCTGACTGGAAGCTGCAGAGGGATTTGGCAACCCCCTGGGTATCTGAGCAGCCTTTTAAGGATCACATAGCTCATCACAGGGGCTAGAAAAGATATGCTAAAAATTGTTTGCTTACCGAACCCTGGCCTGATTACCATAGCTGACTGAGATCCCAACCGGTACAAAAAACCTGGACAAAAACTTCTTCAAAGAAGATTCCACTTAGCATTGGTGTATATCTGTGAAACCTGGACAGTCTACCAGCACCATACTGGGAAACCAAATCTCTTCCATTCAAATTGTCTTAGGAATATTTGAAAATCACCTAAGAAGATACCAGACACCCAAGTCCTTTTTGGAACTAAACTGCAAGCATTTAAACTTTACTAGAGAGAGTGCAACTATGATGGGTGGGCTACATTGTTAGAATGCCAAAAGTATGTTTTCCAAAAAGACTATTTTATGTAGAAACTCATACAGGGCAAGTGCTCCCAAGGTGGGGGTCAGAAGAAGCAATACTGGGGCACCCTGAAGGTCTCTCAACTTCAGACTTGATTGTACAGCATGGGAGACACTGGCCCAGGACCAACCAGCATGGTGCACCCTCATCAGAAACGGTGCTGGCTTATGAGCAAGGCAGAATTGAAGCAGTTCAAAGGAAATGTGAGATAATTGAGTTTATAGGAAACACCCAGGAGTTTACATGGACCATTTGTGCCTGAACTGTGGTAGAGCATTCCAAGCTCGTATTGGGCTGATTAACCACAATCCAACACACAGTCATTTGTCTCAAACATAGCGATGTCACTTTGGTCTTCTTTGATAACAAAGGACAAGAGCCACCACCACTATTAGTATTTTGAGAGAAAGTGGGATCTTTCTTTCTTTGATCTCTTTGGGGATATTTCTATGTTCCTAGCAGTGGTTCATCAGCTTTATGCTCAGCCTACTCACTCACTATAGAGCAGTGGGCAAAGGAAGCTTCCTCCTAGGGGGTTTTGAAAACCTGTTAGTCATTTGAAGGGAGTGCTTTAAATAGAGTCATTTGAAGATCCCTGTTGTATAATAACTGACATTTGTATAATGCTTTTAAATTTGCAAAGCACGTTCACATATGCTAGCATGTGAAATCCTTAAAATCACTCCAATAACAAGTTAGGTGAATGAGTATTATTAATCCCACTTTATACATGAGGGAACTAAGTTGCAGGCTGGTTGCCTGACTTGTATAGTGATATACTTGTATAGTCACTTCTCAGTGACTGAAGCCAATCAATGACCAAGCTGAAAAGAGGCAAAATCAAGAGAAACTGAGTCTCCTAACTCCTGGACCTACTGGTAATTTGGATCCAGAGCTTGTACTCTAATACTGATTGATAGATCTAGGAGTCACCTGCAGCCTTGGATACTATTGTTCACTCCTCTCTGTGTTTTCAGTACGCCCCTTTCTCAGTTCTCCTTCTACCTGGCTAACCATTCCTTATCAGGCTCCTTTACTGGATCTCCATCTAGGTCACACTCATGTACTGTGGGTATCCCCAAAAGTTCTGTTTGAGTCCTCTTCTCTCTAATTTTCTTACTTAGTGATCTCATTAGTTCTTTTGGGTTCAGTTATCATCTCATTGTAGATGATTCTCAAATCTTCTTTTCCAATCTTAACATCTCTGATGATCTCCAATCTCACATCTCCATTTGTCTGTTGAATATCTCAAATGGGATTCATCTTACATGTCCAAAACAGAACTCATTCTCTTTCTCCCCCAAAACACTCTGTGATTTAATAACCTTGACCCCCATGTTGCATACAAGACATCCTCGTCCTGACTGTGAGTTTATCTACCCTCCATGCTTATAATGCTCTCCCTCCTCAGCTAGGCAGAGGTAGTGCAGTAGAGAGAGCACCAGGCTTGGAGTCAAAAAGACCTGAATTCAAATCCAGTTTCACACACTCAGACTCAGGGCAAGTCCCTTAACCCTGTTTGCTTCAGTTTCCTTGTCTGTAAAATAAGTTGGAGAAGGAAATGACAAATCCCTTTAGTATCTGTGCCATAAAGACTCCAAATAGCTCATGAAGAATCAGACAACTGAACAATAGATCTGCACCTACTTCCCATGGTTATTGTAGGATCAAATGAGATAGTAGCTATAGAATAAGTATTCTATCAGTGTCAACTATTATTATTATTCTCTACCTCCTGGCTTCCTTCATGTCCCAACTAAAATAAGACTTTCTTTAACAAGTCTTTATTGTGGGGCAGCTAGGTGGTGCAGTGCAGTGGCTAGGAATATCAGTCCTGGAGTCAGGAGGACCTGAGATCAAATGTGACCTCAGACACTTAATAATGACCTAGCTGTGTGATCTTGGACAACCCCATTGCCTTGCAAAAAAAACTTTAAAAAAGCCTTTATTGTGATCCTTTACTGTTAATGCCTTCTCTTTGTCAATTATCTCTAATGAATTCTGTATATATCTTCTTTTTCATAGTTGTTTCCAATATGAACTCCTTGAGAACAGGGATTATCTTTTGTCTTTCTTTTATTCCCAGCTCTTAACACAATGCTTGAGACATTGTAGGTATTTAATAAATATAATTGTAAATGTAAATAATAGAAGCAGCTAGGTGGCACAGTGGATAGAGTACTGGATCTGAAGTCAGGAAGGCCTGGGTTCAAATCTGATCTCAGAAACTTGTTAACTTTGTGATCTTGGGCAAATTACTTAACTTCTTTTTTTTCAGATTTTTCAAGGCAATGGGGTTAAGTGGCTTGCCCAAGGTCACACGGCTAGGCAATTATTAAATGTCTGAGGTCGGATTTGAACCCAGGTACTCCTGACTCCAAGGCCACTGCTCTATTCACTGCGCCACCTAGCCGCCCACTTAACTTCTTTTCACCTTAATTTCCTCATCTATAAAATGGGGAAATTGTACTTTCATCAAGTTCTGGAGTTATGAGGAACAAATGATAATATTTATAAAATACATAGCATATTTCCTGTTACAAAGTATGCCCCCCCAGATGCTAGCTATCATCATCATCATCATCAAATGATCCTTGACTGACTGCATAGAGATGCTAGTTGAACCCTTGGAAGTTGATGAGGTCATTGAGAAAGAATATAGAGAGCAAAGAGAAAAGGGCCCAGGACAGAGCTTTGAGTATGCCCACAGTTAGTGGGTATGACATAGATGATGAACGCAAAAAAGACCACGGAGTGATCTGATTTGTAGGAGACATACCAGAGAGAATGATAATCTGAAAATGCAGAGAGGACACAGTATTCAAGAAGAAAGGATAGTCAACAGAGTCAAATGTAAGAAAGAAGTCAAAGGGGAAGAGGACTAGGAAAAATACATTAGATTTTATTTTAGAAGATAGTTGCTAACTTTGGAAGGAAGAGTTTCAACTGAGATATGAGGTTAGAAGCCAGTTTATAGAGGACAGACAAAAAAAAGAGAAAGAGAAGACATCAAGTGAGGAGTTTGAATGAGAAAGGGAAGTGAGACATAGGATTGAGAGCAAAGATGGTGGGATCTACTGAGTTTTTGTTTTGTTTCTTTTTAGGATGGGGAGACTTGTGTATGTCTGTAGGCAGAAGGGAAAGATACAAAGAAAGTGAAGGTTATAGAAAGAGGTGGGAGCAATCTGTTGAGGGGAAAAGAGGGGAGGGAATAGAGGTACACACAGGAAGGGTCATTCTTGTGGCAGTTATCAAAACTATTTGATATTGGTTAAGACATAGAGAAGTATCAATCAACATTTCACATCATAAAAGAAGATAAGTTCTGATTGGATACACAACTAAGATATGAAGGGCAGGCAAAATAGAGGAGTAAGGAAGAAATTATCTTTCAAATATATGGATAAGGGAGAAGTTTATGATACCTACAAAGGAATAGAAAAGATCATGGAAGAAAAAAATGACTTACTTAAAATGTAACAATTTTTTCAAAAACCCAATGCAGCTAAAATTAAAAGGGAAGCAAGTAGCTGGAAAAATAGTGAGATCATTCCCCACCTTTACGTTTTAATTCCCTTACAACACATATTTGTATAGCACTTTAAAGTTATGCCAAATGTTTATGTATATTATCTTATTTAATCTTCACAACAGTCCCAGGAACTAGAAACTATTGCAAACTCTATCTTAAAGATGGAGAAACTAAGGCAAACAGAAGTTAAGTGACTTGCCCAGGATCACATAGTGCTTTATCTACTCTTCTCCTTCTTATATATTCTCTCTCTCTCTCTCTCTCTAGTTTTTTGCAAGGCAATGGGTTTAAGTGACTTGCCCAAGGTCACACGGCAGGGTAATTATTAAGCATCTGAGGTCAAAGTCCTTCTGACTCCAGGGCCAGTGCTCTATCCACTGCACCACCTAGCTGCCCATATATTCTCTTTTATGTTTCATCTTTCCCCGGTAGAAAGCAAGCTTCTGGATGTCAGGAACTGTCTCTCTTTTAGCCTCTGTATCATCTAATGCTTAGTATAGTACTTTGCACATTGTAAGTGGTAATAAATATTTGCTGACTTGACTTGCTGACTTGGACCAAGTCTGCATGATTGAAGGACTTCCTTCAATTCTATTTAGCAGCAATGAATAGAGAAACAGGGAAGGTGGATGTTGAGAATAGTGTAGGGTCCAGGTTCAGTGAAATTAGCCAGTCATTGGGTGGCATAATAGATAGAGCACTGGCCCTGGAGTCAGGAGCACCTGAGTTCCAATCTGGCCTCAGACACTTAATAATTACCTAACTGTGCGACCTTGGGCAAGTCACTTAACCCCATTGCCTTGCAAAAAAGAAAAAAACAACAACAAAAAAGAATTGACATGGGAGAAATGAGGCAGATGGAATGATTGAAGATTGTGATTATATAAAGGAACATCAGAGTTTGTGATTGTGGAAATGCAATACTTAGGAGTGATGGCTAGATCAAAAATGTAATCACTTTTAGGTACCCAGAATTGGAGTAAAGGAGTTGATCATGGGAATTGAGCAAACCGAAGCAATGGGGAGGTCAGGGTTTTTGAGGTGGGACATCAACATATATATTGAATTTTCCTAGTATGAGAGCAGGATTTGGGTTGGAGAAACACGCTGTGAAACTTGTGAGTAAAGGACTGCATCCTGGTTTTGATAAATAGCGACCACTACGATCTGGTTTGGGTAATACATATGAACAGGGTGAACCACAAAGGAGGAGAGGAGGAGAGGTTACTGAGTGATGGCTATAGAGAGAGTCTGAAATAGGGGTAATATGAAATTAGTTTGGTATGGTGGGTTGATGCCAGATTGTGAAGGGATTTACGCACACAGTGAAGAATTTGTATTTATCTTAGAGATAATAGAGTGTTCCAGAAGATTTACGAGCTGAGCAGGGACATAGTCAGACCTTTGATTTAGAGATATTATATGAATAGTCCTTTTAAGGATGGATTGAACAGGAAGAGAGAAAAGTCAGAAGACATTTTTAATAAGTTTAAGTGAGAAATAATGAAATTTTGAACCAGTGTTGTAGAAGCAGGAGTATAAAGGACGGAATAGATCAAGCAGGATTTGGCAAAAGATTGGAAGTGAGGGGTGGGTAAAGGTAAAGAAAGAGCTAAAGGTGACAAACATTTGAGTGTAGGAATAAATAAATGAGTGTAGGAATTGAACTGCCACCAGTATCCTTTGGTTGACTTGACAAACGTTTATTAAACCTCTACCACTGAACTCAATGCTGGACATATGATGACAAAAGGAAAAGAAGATTGACCCCTGCCCTCAAGGAATTTTCACTCTATAGGAGGATCACACACACACACACACACACACACACACACACACACACACACACACACACACACACACACACACTTTGGCAATGGGGAAGGTAGGAATGGGGCAAGTTGAAAAAAAAATAAAGGTGGACTGGTACCTTTTTTGTGATACAAGTTAAATATTAGAAAATGAAGCATCTGAAAGAATAGGTTCTGATTTTAAGAAACTACTGACTCCTAATAGGACTGAGATACTGTGTCTCTTTTCCCCAAGGAGTCCTGTTCTGAGCCCAGACTTGTGATTGAACCAGGTACAGTCCCAGAGAAACCTGCTTCTAATGATATCAGTTAGTCTTTTTTTTTTTCCCCTACACTCTTTAGCTCATTGAACCCTGACTCTGGGGAAAATTATTTACAGCCTATCTTTAGGTTTACATCAATGGTTTATCCTCCAAAGGAATAGAAAGTTACTGAATGAGACAGGTAATTTATTCCTATACACCAAAAAAGAGTGTTAAACATAAAAGACCAACCACCTAATAAACAAAACAAGATAAAAATAAGATTCAGTAACAATTCTTATCTACTCTTAGAATCTTCTGGAAAGATGATTCTTGAACATAAATCAGTTTGCAAGACTCCTAATTAGATATTTTACATTTCACCTCAACTCTGCACTGTTCATACAATTACTGGTATATATCTGCTGGTAAAATGGACAGATTTGGGTCAACCATCTTGATGATGACTAAATTCTCCTTGGTCTCTCCATTGCTGCTGACCCTTTCTAACCCAGTGAAACTTATGAGGTCTGGACCTCCTGAACAAGATCACCTCTAACCCTTTCATCTTCACCTGGGAAGAGAGATCCTTAATTATCTACCCAGGAAAGGAAAACAAAGTAGAAAAGATAGTCAAGCATTAGGTGCTGGCTTGCTTCATTGAATCCACAATTCAAATATAAGCAGTGTTGAGGTGAGAAGTATTGGAGGACAGAGCCCATCACTTGCTACTGGAGAGCTGAAGCAAGAGATGAAACTGAAAGCTTTCCTCTTCTTTTTAACAGATGCAGCATCCTGCCCTGCCTGCCATTGTCACATGGTAGAGGGAGGACCAAAGGACCACTCAGGTATTGTTTAATCGCAATAAATAATAATAATAACACCGATGATGGAAATTATAATGACAGTAATAGCTAGTATTTACATTTTGTCTACTATGCTATAGGCACTGTGCTTAAACTCTCTTTTCTACTTTTTAATTTCCTTTCCTGAGTTGGTATTTAAATATCTCTCTTCCCAAGTGAAGATGAAAGGGTTATATTGTATGAGTTCAGGAGGTCCAGACCTCGTAAGTCTCCAGACCTCGTAAGTCTCATTGGGTTAGAATGGGTCAGCAGCATGTAAAGTTTGTAAAGAATGCTTAAAAACATCTCATTTTCTCCTCATAACAACCTTGAAAGGCAGGTGCTATTATGGTCACCCCCATTTTATAGATAAGGAAACTGAGGCAGACAGAGTTTAAGTAACTTGTCCAGGGTAACAGTAAGTATCTGAGACTGGATTTGAACTCAAGTCTCCTTAACTCTAGGTTCAATTTTTTTATCCAAATTCTCGAAATTATATAGATCATATCAAAATGCCAAATCCTTCCCAAGGAGCCCCAAATGCCTGGCCACCACATGATCAGAAACAGATCCCAGTGATCCCCTGAGGTTGATCAGAACTAAGAATAACTGAACATTTCCATAAGATGGCCCATGCTTTAGTATGAAATAGGAAACTCCCTCCTCACCTCTGACTTTCCTGTTCTCTGGTTTCTTTCAAGACTTAGCCCAAGTGTTCTTAACTTCTTTCTGAAGTCTTTTCTGATCCCTCCAGCTAGGAGTACACTTGTTCCCAAAGTTAGGTTTTATTCATTGTGGGAGGTGTATGTGTATTTATTTATACATGTCATTATAAGAATGTAAGCTACTTGAGGACAGGCATTATTTCATTTTCGTTTTGGTATCCCCAGTTCTTAGTGCAGAGTCTAATACTAGGAAGCACTTTTATCTTTATTTTATTTTATTTTATTTTATTTTATTTTTTAGATTTTTCAAGGCAATGGGGTTAAGTGGCTTGCCCAAGGCCACACAGCTGGGTAATTATTAAATGTCTGAGGCCCGATTTGAACTCAGGTATTCCTAACTCCAAGGCCAGTGCTCTATCCACTGCATCACCTAGCCGCCCCTAGGAAGCACTTTAAAAAAAAAAAATTTGTCATTGATTGAGACAAAAAGTCCTTACCCTTAGGGAATTTGCAACCTAATTGTCTGGAAGTAAAAAACCAGCACCTGATGATAGGATAGAACTATGGAGGACAAGGATGATAAGGATACAAGTATAGAGATGTGATGAAGTTAAAAAGTCAGGATGTCCTTCACTGAAAGATCTGGTAGTATAATGAATCCTATAAAGTAGTTGAATGCATGCAAACTCACACTATTTGAAGTTATAATTATGTAAATTATGGTAGTAGATTCCAGCTCAAAGGAAATATGCTGTTCAAATTTGTACAACCTCACTACTCGCACTAATCTGGATCTTGTTGAGCTGGCTTCAGAGCCCAAAAGACTCACATCCTACTTCTGACATATATTAGCTATATTACCTTGGGAAAGTCACTCATTCCTTTCAATGCTCCTGAATTTGTATATATATATTAGAAAAATAACTCTAAAAATTATTCAATTTTAATTAAATTTAAATGATTAAACTTAAGTAATTATTTATTATGAATCATAAGTACATTAGCACATTATTATGGTATATGATTGATTTATTGTTGAATTATTAAAATTAAATTTACATTTAATTGAAATTTACTTATTTAAATGAAAATTTAAAATTTTCAATGAAAAAAATCTACTTTCTTTCCTTATCAACCCCTGCTTCCTCCCATGGGAATAGGAAGGGAAAAAAAAACTTAGGAAAAACTTAGAATTCATTGATTATGCAAAGGTGTATGGTAAAGCAAAACAACTTCCATATCCAAAGAATATGACTCCATTTATACTCTGCATCTATCATCTTTCTGTCAGAAAAACATAACATATATCATAATGGGTCTTTTGGAATCATGGTTAGCTATTTTATTGTTAAGAGTTTATAAATCTAGGGATTTTTGTTTTGTTTTTGTTTTGCATATTGTTATCACATTTTTCCTTTGACTCTGTTCCCTTCATTCTGCATCAGTTTAGACAAGTCTTCTTGGATTTCTCTGAAACCATCTTCATCATTTTTTTATAGTAGTACTCTATTATATTCAAATCCCATTATTTGTTCAGCTATCCTCCAGTTGATGGGCACCTCCTCAGGATCCAGTTCTTGAAGTGATATTTATAAAACTATAAATTACAGAACAATTGTTGATCAAGATTGATGGTTTTTCTCACTGAACAGTTTTTTTTAATTTTTGCAAGGCAATGGGGTTAAGTGGCTTGCCCAAGGCCACACAGCTAGGTAATTATCAAGTGTTTGAGGCTGGATTTGAACTCAGGTACTCCTGACTCCAGGGCCGGTGCTCTATCCACTGTGCCACCTAGCCACCCTGGACAGTTTTCTTAATGGATGAAATCATAGGTCAGAACAGCAACGTGACTTGAATTTTCATCAGACCTGGAATAGTTAGTGTATAGTACACATGGAAAAGATTTGGCTCCTGGTTGTTGGAGATAATATTGGGTGAGATGTGACCTGAATGGTAGGTTTTGGGAGAGAGACATATGTAGTTGAAGAGAAGCACTCTTCAGGAAAAAGTCATGTTAAAAAGTCTTTGGAATCTGTAGACCCGTAAGGGAAATCAGCTCCTCAAAATGTCCCTGAAACCTTAAATGACATCTTTCTATAACTCCCACAAGTCTGTCTCTATTTGTTTAGTCAACTCATGTTGTTTTACCTATATTATATGAGTACACCCATGTTATAATAAAAATGAAAGCCATAACAAAAATGTAATAAAAATGATATCTAAAGAAGAATGGGCTGCCTGTGAAAGAGTGGGCTCCCCATTTCTGGATAACTACAAGAGGAAGCTAGATGGGAATGTTGTAGGGAAATAGTAAGGAGTGTGGGTCAGGGAATATTTTCATTTTTCAGTTTCTATCATCAGTGTCTAAGACAGTACCTGTCTTGCAATGGATGCTTAACAAATGCTTGTTTATTAACTAATTGATTAATTGAATGCTTTTTGACTTATAAGATTGAGAGCTGAAAGAGACCAGTCAATCAATAAACATTTGTTAAGTGCCTGTGTTAGGTAGCGAGCATAGAGGTACAAAGGATGGGACAGTTTACATTTTATCTTGGGAGAAACTAAGGTTGCATATAGGAAAAAAATACAGAATAAGTATAAGTTAGTTAAATATAATTTAACTCATTTAACTAGTTAAATATAATTTAACTAATTTCTAAGTCTTGTTCCAAAGAGAATTTTAGTAGCAGGGCAGTGAAGACCAAATAGAATATTCTTTGTAAACCTTAAGATGTTGGCCAGATGCCAGGATGTGACCATCAATAGTCACAAGTTGATAATGCTTTCCCTACCGACTAAGCAATGTGATGTAGGAAAAACAAAATCTGAGCTCCCGTTGTAGCCTGGGAAGACAGCATAAACTATCCATATCAGAGGCAAGGAAAGTCCATTTGTTCTAGAAAAGTATGTTTGATTGATTTTTACCTTTTAAATTGGTTTTATAAACAAAAATAATTTCTGCTTGCACTTGGCTTAAAAAAAATCCATGCCACCAAAATGAAAACATTGTCCCATGAATTATTATCTGGATGGGCTGGGGATGTATTAAGTCTTACAAAAGAAAAGTCTGGTTCAGGAGTAATCCCATGACTGGAAAGCTGGAGGGGGGAAGGGAAGGGTTGAGCAGATGGTTTAAAAGAAAATCCTTGAGAGCTAGGATTAAAATGCAATTTTCAGTAACCCGAAAATGGGGCTTCAGATTTGGGTCACTGAAATTAACCCATTACCCACTCACTAGGGCCCAGGGATATTGACCCCTGCCAGAGAGAGATAAGGTTGGTTCTTGTACCAACTACTACACCAGAGCATGAGTATTTATTAGTTTTCCTTCTTTTTAGTACAGAAAATCATGGTTTCCAAGAGTCTCTATCATCCAACAGGACCAAAAACCCAAACCCATACCCTAACTAAACAAAAGCACCATCAGGATCAAAAACTGGTTGTGCTGGGGTCTATCTCCTTAATAGAGAGAGCCAAGGGATAATGGATGATTTGATGATGTTGAATACCAGAGTCAGCATGCTTTCCTTTTGGAATGAGGGAGGCAATTACCCTGTGATTTGTGGTCTTTAGCCCCTAAATGTGGATCTGATAACAACCCCAGATTATTGAACTTCTGAGGGGATATTTCTTCTTTTTTTTGTTTCTTACCAGAGAATTGTAATTAAAAGTACCTGAGCCCTTGGCACTTTAACAAACAGAGAGGGTATCCATTTGTATTTAGGCACTCAATAAAGAAATTTCTTGTTTCTTGATCACACACATATATCTACATATACACATGAACACCATGCATACACACATACCCTCACATATACATTTGTGTGAATATATGCACATACATGTCAACATACATGCATGATTTTATACAGATAGATCTCTATGTAAATCTATATCTCTCTATAGAGCTATCCATCCACCTATATATGCCTCTCTCTATATGCTTATATATGAACATATGTGTTTATATATGTGGAGGTGAGGAGAGAGAGAAATGATTGATATACTGGTGGATAAGCTCTATGGGTTGTTCATTTCACCTATGAACAGAACTGAGCCCTCAGGCTCAGGTATTTTTAGTTACAGGGCAATTTTTGTCTTAGGTGAGAAATAAACAGTGGAGAAACACATCCCTCCAGAAGCTTCCTAATAGATAGATTAATATAGATGAACTCTTGGCCAGGACAAGCAGCACAATGTACAAGGAGTTTGAGAATTATATGAAAGGAAGACAGTAGGTTAAATTGCTTTTGGGAAATTGTGTAATATTTTTAATGTCTCCAAGCTTCACCCCAAAACAAAGGCCCACCTTTTCCACAAGCATATTCATCTAGCAACGATCACTAAGATGATCTATCCAACAGACAGCCAGCCTTGGAGTCAGGAAGCCCAGTATTCAAGTCTCACTGATGACATATACTCTATGACTCTGGGCAAGTCATCTAATCTCTCAGTGTTCCAGATAACTCTGCAAAACGCTAAAATGCTGCCCTGCATTGACAGAAGGAACTTCCTCATAAGAAGTCCCCTACACCAATGAAATCACAAGTATAATTTAAAAATAAAACCTTTTCTGGGGCAGCTAGGTGGTGCAGTGGAGTCAGGAGGACCTGAGTTCAAATCAGGAGGACCTGAGTTCAAATCCAACCTCAGACACTTAATAATTACCTAGCTGTGTGGCCTTGGGCAAGACACATAACCCCATTGCCTTGCAACAAATCTAAAAAATAAAAATAAAAAAATGAAACCTTTTCTAATGATGCTGTTTGGCCACAAATCTTGGAGAATGATAGCTTGCTAAAGAATCAAAATTGAGGCTCACCCAGAAGGAAATGGAGAAGTGCTAAGTGGGGTCAATAGCCTGTAACACATTGTAAATAAGGAGTTTAAAGGAGAAATGCCATAGAAGATGTGATCAAAAAAGTGGATGAGCTAAAACCAAAGTTTGGCTGATCATGTGGCAAAAGCTAACGGATCACTGTTAGCCAGTACATTCTATGGGTATCCTCAAGAGAAGTCAAGAAAAGCTCTCAAAATGTGGGAGAGACTTCCTCATGGTGGGTATGAACACTGAGTTAAATAATAGGATGTATAGGGTGGATGAGTTAAGAAATGCATCATTGGAGGGACTATAATATCCACATGAAGGATGACAACTCCATTCGATTATTTGGGAAGCTACTGAATCACATATCTAGAAAGTCTTTTTGACATCACCTAATAAACACCATCAATTTTATGGATAAAAGAGGTTGTATGCGAGCTTCCTGAGGACAGGGACTGTTTTTAGTTTGTACTTGATATTCCCAGTGTCTCATGATATCGTGTACATAGTAAAGGGAGGAATAACTTTACAGTATTGTTCTCATAGAGGTAAAGAATGCTAAAGCTGGAAGGAATTGTAGAGTCCTTGGAGTCCAACTCTTCAATTTTATAGAGAAGAAAACTGAGAGGGCTAACTAATGTAATAAGTGACTGTTGGGATCCAAAAGGATATTGAGAAACTAGAGCATTACATTGAATCTAATAATATTAAATTAAGTGAGAATAAATGTAAAGGCTTGTTCTTGAGTATAAAAAAATTAACTTTACGAATGTAGGCTATATATCAAGGCTAATCATTATGAAAAAAATCTAGGGGTTAACATACTCCAAGCTCGATATGAGTCAGCATGCCATAGTTTAGCAATAAGCAAAGAAGAAATGTATCTCCCCAGAAGTTTCCTGATAGAGCAATAGATATAGCTATATTTCTTGGAAAGGACAAACAGTACACAAACAGAAGGAATTGGACTCAGAAATGCTTAAGGCAGCCAAAAAAATAACTTGATCTCAATCTACATTAAGAGAACCTTGGCTTCCTGGGTCAAGGAAGTGATCATCCCACTGCACTATATCATTTTCAGACCTCACTGGGAGTATTGTGTTCAGTTCTAGTTTAAGAGACTTCAAAAGAAAGCAACCATTGAGTCAATGACATATGAGGGCTGTTTGAAGGTAACCAAGATGGTTATGATTCTTGAGTCAATAACATAAGAGGGTTGTTTGAAGGAATTGGGCATGTTTAGAAGAAAGGAGTCTCAAGAGGACTATGATAGCAGTCTTCAAGTATTTGAAGGGCTGTCACATGAAGGAAGGATTGGAATTGTTCTATTTGGTCTCAGAGGGAAGAACCAGGAGCAATGAATGGAGGCTGCCAAGAGGCAATGTTGGGAAAGCTTCTTAGTAATAAGAGGTGTCCCAAAGTGGAATGGTCTGCCTCAAGAGGTGGTCACTGGGTTCCCTTTCATGGAGGTCTGGCAGGGGTCAGTATCCCTGGGCCCTAGTGAGTGGGTAATGGCGTAATTTCAGTGACCCAAATCTGAAGTAACAAGGCTGGATCACAAACCACTAGGTGTGTCATGGAGGAAATTCCTTTCATATAAATATTGATCTGGACAAGATCCCTCCCAGGTTTCAAATTTTGGGTTTTTGTGACTTATAGGAGCAGTCTTGTTTTATTGACATTTTTATTAATAGTAGAAATGTATATGATGTTCTAAGGTACTTTACCTATGTTTTCTCATCTGAGTCTTCTCATCTGTGACATAAGTACTTTTTAAAATTTCCATTTTTTTAAAAACTGAGACTCACTTTGAGAGAGGTTAAGGCCAAGGTCATAGCTGGCATGTGTTTGAACTTGTAGTCAAGTCCATTCTTCCCTGTCTTTAATTCTGGTACTGCACCATGTTGCTGTGTGATCTTGGACCACTCTCTTGACTTCCCCTAAACCTCCCTTTCTTCATGTGTAAAATGGGCATGTTGGACAAGATAGTCTCCAAGGTCCCTTTCAGCTCTAGGTTTATAAGCCCACAAGCTCGGCCAAATGTGCTGTTCATCTTTTCTCTACTTCTCCTTAATTCCCATATCTTTCCCTTTAGACTAAATCCTGATCACTTCCCACAACCTAGATTCCTTCATCCCACACATGCCATACTCATATATCCATTCAACAAATATTTATCAAATTGGTCAGTCAGTAGTATTTAAGCCTGCTATGTATCGGTCCCAGTCTAAGGGCCAAGGATATGAAAAAAAAATTCTATTCTTTCAAGGAGCTCATAGACTGAAAGGAGATGATAATAGCTATGGGCAAACCTAGAAATATGTAATTTAAACTGGTTGGGTAGTTTATAAAGGGAAAGTTCTGCGATTATGGGAACCTGAGAATACTTTATGCCTGTCCTTCCTTCCTGAAGAAGACCATCACATCAGGGAGGTGATGCCATGACAATGCACATGGATTGGATTGGAGTGAGAGGGGGCTGTGCTAAATTGTCAGCCTTACTGTCTCCTCCAGAGTCATCTGGATCCAGTGACCAGATAGGAATTGGAATGATTGGAGATAGTTCTGGATGTGAGATTAAGTGATTTACCCAAGATTACACAGCTAGTGTCAAGTATCTGAGACTGGATTCGAACTCCCATCCTCCTTACCCTAAGGTCAATGCTCTAAACACTGTACCACCTAGCTGTCTGAGAAAGGATCCTTGCAGAAGATGGGACTTTAGCTGAGATGTAAAAAAGTCAGGCAAGCCAGGAGGTAGAGAAGAAGAGGAAGACCATTTAATCACAGAATCATGGGATATTCCAATGGACATCTTCATCTAGTCTAGGAGTTGATAACCTTTTTTTTTGCCCCAGAATCCTTTTGCAGTCAAGTGAAGTCTTCAGATTCCTTCTCAGAATAATGTTAAATATACAACATAAACTATATAGGATTACAAAGGAAACTAATTCCATCGAAATAAAGATCCCATTCTTCTCATTCAAGTTCATAGAAGCTCCTCTGAAATCCATCCACTGATTCTGGGGGAATGTCCATGAACCCCAAGTTACCCTGTTTTTTAGTCCAAACTCAGAATCAAGAATGGAAACTCCAAGCATGTTCTATGGTAGAGTATTAGGGGAGGGGAAACTAGTTCTGATAAAAGACACAAAGACCACCCACCAGGTCCTGGGAGCCCCTCTAAGGTCATATGGGAAAATTATTTTCTGATCCATATATTTCTGTGAAAGACATTGAAGTTTTTTCTACTGTTTCTCTTCCTCACCCACAAAATAGAATTGGATTTAAGCATCATATATACAATGTCTATTCTCTACAAGCCACCGGTAATGCAAAGACAAAGTTGAATTCCTGCTCTCAGGTTGCTTACCTTTTGACTGAGGATGTAACATCGAAACAGATAAATAAGTAAAAGATAACTTGGGGAGGTAGAGAAATCCAACAATTGGGGGACATGGTACCAAAGTGCTCATTCCTGAACTGATCCTAGAAAAGTTTAAGAACAGAAGGAGAGATGAGGAAGGTGCACAGTCCAGACCTGGGCAGCAACTTATGGCAACACCTGGAAGCTAGAGGCAAGAATCCAGTTCAGGAAACAAAACATACAATGTATGGAGCAGATTAATGGGAAACAGATTGGAAAGAGGTTCTACACTAGTCCAAAAAAAATGTAAATGAAACTTGAGATGGATGTAGGGCTTGTTCGATGTCTAAAAACATACATACAAAGACAGGGTCTACTATAATTCTAAAAATAAAAAGAACTCAGAGCTGGAATACTATGAGATTCTGGCCAGTTTAATCTCTGGTTAGATTTCTGAACCCATGCTTTGCTTTCTGTGTCCTTGCAAATTTATCTGCAAAGGAAGTTGGATTGTGGTTTATTGAGAAACTGGAAGATTGGCCCTTATCTTGTCTCACCTTTTGTCACTATCATATGTTGGGCAGCACTTGAAAGGACCATGTTTTCAAGCAGGTGCAACCATTTAAAAAACCTGCTTAATATGGAAATCCGTTTTACAAATATGGAAATGCTTTACATAATTACACGTATATTATCTATTTAAAATTCTTACCTTTTTAGAAGGGGAGAAGAGGAAGGAGGGAGAAAAATTTGGAACATAAAAATTAAAAAAGGTGAATGTTAAAAATTGCCTTTACATATAATTGAAAAAACTATTATAAAAATAAAATTCTTCCCCCCCCCAAAAAAAGAAGAAACTGCTTATCCATTCTTGCCTTATACATGGTTTTCCAAGAACGTCATATTGCATGGGTCTTCTTAACATTGCCCAGTGCTACTCACCTCATCTCTCTCTCTCTCTCTCTCTCTCTCTCTCTCTCTCTCTCTCTCTCTCTCTCTCTGTCTTCCTCTGTCTTCCCCCCCCCACATTCATTCTCTCTTCCTCTCCACTTTTTTTTTTGCCACACAAATGGAGTTAAGTGACTTGCCCAAGGCCACACAGCTAGGTAATTATTAAGTGTCTGAGGCTAGATTTGAAGTCAGGTCCACCTGACTCCAGGGCCGGTGCTCTATCCACTGCACCACCTAGCTGCTCTCCTCCCCACTTCTTTCCTCTTTCTTTCTCTGCTCCCTTTTCTGGTTCTCTTCTTTCTATTTCTCTTTGAACTTCTGGTGTTTCCCAAATTACTCAGCTAAGAAAATACTACATTCTGCCTCTAGCTACTACACTCAGAATTCCCAAGAAAATATAGTTGGATCTTCAGATGAAAAAGGAAAAAAAAATCCACCAGTCATGACTGAATAGTCTATGTTGATAATATCAGACACTTAGTTAACTTGGAAACTTGTAGATCTCATGAATCTGAGTGTCATTAGTATTTCTGTCTGTCTCTTTCTCTGACCCTGTCTCTATCTTTCTCTTTAGGTCTCTTTTTCTGTCTGTCTGTCTGTCTGTCTGTCTGTCTGTCTGTCTGTCTCTCCCTCTGATTTTTCTTATACCTTTCCTACAGTCACATATACACCTATTGTCTCTTTCTGTAAAATAGAAGCTCCTCGAGGGCAGAAATAGAAAGATAAAGCTATTCACAGAGCTTTTGGGTTAGGGAGAATTACAAATTGAATCTCTCACCAACCCTACCCCGAGTAGTCTTGGGAAATTTGAATTTGAATTCTGGCTCTGACCTTAGCCAAGTGGATGCATGAGTTAGGGCTCCCTACTCTTCAGTTTTTGCCTCTTCAAAATGGGTCTAATGCTTGTATTCCTGATTACCCAAGATTGCAACAGGATTGGAATTCAGTCTTGTCCTAACTCCCAGTGGTCAAACAGGGAGGAAAGAGAAAGTCTTTCATTGGAGTCTTTTGTAAACTTAGGTTCAACCACTACTTTAAAGGGTCCACCCTCCATCCCCAGCACCCTATTAGGGAGTAAACAAACAGGAAATAGATCCAACATAATTGTGCATGCTTTAAATACCATTATTTGGCATCTCAAATGTCCTGAAGCAGGCTCTAAACCTCTATCCCCCATGTATATGGGCAGCAGACCCTGCACGACTTTTAAGGGATGGACCTCCACAGGCCAATGCCCCATTGCATGTAAAATGCTAAGGTCATCCATCTCATCAATGTTGAAGATTCCAAGTCCAGAGCCAGGATTGATGGATCCACCACACTTGCGCTGACCTCCAGCTATTTTCCATCAGCCAACTTCACAGCTCCCTTAAGTCTAGTCTAGTTTTTCTTGCTTGACAAGAGCTTCAAAACAGAGTCCAAAATCCCTTCTTGGTAAGCTGTCTCCATGTTGGGCTATACTCTCATCTGGAAAGTTCTAATTGTCTTCTCACTGGCCTCATCAAACTGGCCTTTCCTGCCTCTGGGGTTTTTTAGTTTGTCTCTCACTCTCATTGGGAGATGGAGTCACCTATCTTCCAAAAGAATTGGGAGGTTAGGCAGGATCTGAACTCTCCAAGATTTTCCTTGTGGAAAAAAGGAAAAAGTGTGGGGGGGGAACACATGGGAATATCATTTTGGGCCTCCTGTTTAAAAGGTTCCTGCTAAAACAATAGAAATGCTAATCCTGTCTCTTAGTACTACGTTTATGAAATTGAGGCTTTGTGGCAAAACCTAGTGGGATTATAATTACAGGGTTTTAAATAAGGCTTCTGGGTGATACTTAGCACAAAACAATAAGGTGTAGAAAATGTCATTGTTTTTCTGCTGTTCATAAAGGGAAAATCAAACTCCACTGAGCTCTTGCTTTGCTAATAGATTCTGAAAGCAGCTTAGAGCAAAGGTGTCTGCAACTTTACAGAGTAAATTATCCAGGCAATAACACATTGGAGCTTCAGCTTGGGGGAGCCGCTAATTGCCCCCTGCCCTGGAGTTATTTTATGAGCTCCCTTGCTTAGTGGATCATGGGGCAGTGTTCTGAGAAGGAGCCTTATTACAGACTAAAGGCTTAATATTTTTTTTTTTAATGAAAATAGTCACCAGTTTCACAACTGAAAATCACCTCATTGTTAGAATGCTCCTCTTGGAGCCAAGATAGACTATGGGTTCGAATCTCATCTCTGACACTTTCTGGCTTTGTGACCTTGGACAAGTCACTTCTCCGACTTGAATCTCAGATGCTTCATCTGTTAAGTGCTGATATTCTATAAATATTTTATTTGTTTTCCAATTATATGCTATGGTTTGTTTTTTTTAGATTTTTGCAAGGCAAATTGGTGTTAAGTGATTTGCCCAAGGCCACACAGCTAGGTAATTATTAAGTGGCTGAGGCCGGATTTGAACTCAGGTACTCCTGACTCCAGGGCCGGAGCTCTATCCACTGTGCTACCTAGCCACTCACAGTGGTATTTTCTACCAATAATTTTTTTTTTGCCAGGTTTTGAGTTTTACAATTTCCTTCCCTCCCCCTTTCCCATCTTTCCCCACCACAGAAGGCAATCTGATAAAGGCTTTACATTTGCATCCATGATAAAGACGAATTGAAATTGAACTTGCTGATAATAATTCTCAGCTCACCCACCAGGAAAGGTCCAAAGTCTGTACCTTGCTGCACAGGTGACATATATAAATAACTTTGTGAACTTCAGGAGGCTGTATTTTGTTTTCATGTTTCTGGTCTAGACCTATGTTTTCATTGATCCAGGCAACTCTTAGTGAGTTAACTCCTTTTACTAAAGCAGATCAATACCTCCTCTGTAGTTTAGAGTCTTAGAGATTTGCCAGGAGCATTAAGGGGTTGAGTGACTTGTCCAGGGTCATAGCAGTATATCACAAAAGCAGATGAATCTGACTCCAAGATCAGATACTTCTTCATTATGCTTGGTGATTACTCTATGTAAGTACCGATTATGATGCACTCAGTGTGGGGAATAGAAGGGAGGAAGCTGGGCAGTTATCAGAGGACAGGGATTACCAAATGTCATCCTCATCTCCTTTGATTAATACTAAAGGGACCCTCAGATTCTGATATTCTTATTTCTTTTAGTGTTTCTTCTCTTTCTGTATTTCTGCATTTACTATATTTTCCTAATTGTTTGGAAGTTCTCTCTTCTAATAAGTGGAAATCTGCCTCCCTTCCACTCATTGGCCTCACTGAAGATATAAAACACAAGTCATAGAAATCAATTTGGTTCCATTCAATAAGGACTTCCTAAAGGTCACACAAAACATGGATAAGGTACTGGGAATAGAAAGACAGAATGAAAGACTGCTTGCCCTCAAGGAGCTAATATTCAATTGTGGGATAGAATACAAACATAGGTTAGTAAAGATAATTTGAGGTTGGAGCCAGTGCTAATACTTGGGGGGAATAAGGTAAAGCTCCTCGTAGGAGGGGGCCCCCAATTTGAGCCTTGAAGGAAGAAAAGTATTTTCAGAGGAGGTGAGGAGACAATGCATTCTGGGAACAGGTCATCTTGTGCAGAAATGAATAAGGGAGATGGGATACCTCATTCAAGGAAGAACAAATCTATTGATTTGATGAGTGTATGCTGAAATGTCTACAAGGATAGTTTAGAAAAGAAGTCTACCAACTACAACTTGCTCTGAGCTAAGAATGGTTTTTGCCTTTTTAAATACAAAACTTTATTTTATTTTATTTTTTTGGTCTTTTTGCAAGGCAGTGGGGCTAAGTGATGTGCCCAAGATCACACAGGTAATTATTAAGTGTCTGAGGTCAGAATTCAACTCAGGTCCTCTTGACTCCAGGGCCCATGCTCTATTCATTGTGCTACCTAGCCATCCCCAAAATATTATTTAAAAATATAAAATCCATTTAGTTTGTTTACCCTACAGGAATATGCAGTGGTTTGGATATGGCCCATTGACCATAGTTTAACCATCCTTAGCCTAGAGCCAGACTAAGAACTTTAAATGAACACCTGAAGAGATTTTTTTTCCCATTCTAAAAGTAATAGGAAACTAGTGAAGATTCTTTAGTATGGAAATGGCATAGCCAAACCTCTCCAACTTGGATGTATCAGACTATCCTCAGCATCTTTGTCTTCTCTCTCACAAATTCTAAGCTGGATTAATTATTTCCCCACAACATAGCTATCATTTCTAATCACTTCCTTGGGAGTGAGAAGCAGCTTCAGAATATAATTTCTCTCTTGTTTCCTTGACCTTTTGAAAAATGAAATTATTAGGAAGGCAAGTCAGGAAGTTATTGATTGCTCTACTTTTGACAGAGATCTCTCCAATTGACGATCATACAACTGAAGTTCTCCATGGTTATGCTTGAGGTTGGAGTCAGTGCTAATACTTGGGGAGAATAAGGTAAAGCTCCCCATAGGAGAGGGGCCCCCAATTTGAGCCTTGAAGGAAGGAAAGAATTCTCAGAGGAGGTGAGGAGACAATGCATTCTGGGAACAGGTCATCTTGTGCAGAAATGAATAAGGGAGATGGGATACCTCATTCAAGGAAGAACAAATCTATTGATTTGATGAGTGTATGCGGTGTGAAGGCAGTTGTGAACTGTTTCTCAAACGCTTTATCACTTTCTAGCCAAGTGATCTGTAGTACATAGTTCAGTGATAAAATTCATTCTCTTTCTGTTTCCATTGAGCTTTACCCAAATATAGTTCCTCCATGAGTTTTTGTGGTTATTGCTCTTTGAGACCTATGTTTCACCAGTATAGGGGTATCACTGGTATGGAAACTCCTTTCATAAATACTGACATACTCACATGAGTATGTCTTCTTAATATATAATGCTACTTTGTCCACATAGACATGCTCCTTCGTATCTATCTCAGATTTTAAAATAGTAATGTGTTTCACTCCAATAAATCTCAAAGCTGCCTTGAGATAAAAGATTTCAAGCTGGAATGGACTCTAGAAGTCATCAAGTTCAATTCTCTCATTTTAAACATATGGAAACTGAGGCACAGTGTGGGTAGAGGGTTGCTCAGGAATATCCTGCTAATAAGGATCTGGGGAAGAATTTTGGCCTGGGTATTTCTGACCCTGGCAGTGAGGTGGTGCAGGGGATAGAGCACAAGGTCTGAAGTCAGGAAGATCTGAGTTCAAATATGACTTCAGACACTTACAGGTTCTGTGACCCCTAGGCAAGTCATGTCACCTTGTTTGCCTCAGGTTCCTCATCTGCAAAATGAACCGGAGAAGGAAATGGCAAACAACTCAAGGATCTTTGCCAAGAAAACCCCAAATGGAATCAGAGAGATTCTAAGCAACAATAACTTTGACTCCAAGTCTACTGCCTCTGATTTACTTTGTTAGTTAGTTTGTTGATCTTTAGCCATTCTAGAAGCAATATTCCCATTCTTTGTACTTCTTGCTAAGTAGAAGAAGCAGAGGGTGAATACTAAGTTTCTTGAAAGGGTAAAGGAGAAAGAATATCTCAGAGGAGATAGGAAAAGAAAAAAAAATGACAGAACAATTAAAGAAATGGAACTTTGTTAGTTAATTTGATGGATCTTTCTTATTACCCAGATCTGGTGCACTTGTGTATGGACATCTGAGACACGTTCTGTGTTATTCCTGGCTCCTTCTTCAGATTTGTCTTTTGTGTCCATGTGAATCACCAGAAATGAGTAGGAATCATCTCCTGTGACTAGTCTTGATATGTTTTGTATACATGATCTAGGAAGACAGCAAATCTCCCTGTTGTGATCAGATCTGCAAATATTTGTCCGAGTTCTCCTCTTCCTCTTCTGGCCCTGGCAGAACATGCTCTTCCGTGACAGTCCCTCTTAGGCAAATCATCCTCATTCCAAGAAAGACAAGCAACTTCTGCTGTGTCTCCATTTTCCTTCTCTTCTCTAAAAGGCTCACATTCCCCCTTTCCTCCAGTTCCATTTCTTTAATTGTTCTGTATTTTTTTCTTTTCCTATCTCCTCTGAGATATTCTTTCTCCTTTACCCTTTCAAGAAACTTAGTATTCACCCTCTGCTTCTTCTACTAGCAAGAATTACAGAGAATGGGAATATTGCTTCTAGCATGGATAAAGATCAAGAAAAATATGCAATGGACTGAATAGAATGAACCGTATTTGCATCTATAGACCCGTTGTATCTTTTACCTCTTATTTTCACATTGAAGTCATGTGCACATATGTATGTGTGTGTGTATTTGTGTGTGCATGTGTTTTAGAAATATTTCATTCTCCAGGATAGGCATCAGAACATAGTAGATAGGGTGTTGAACTTAGAGTAAGGAGACTTCAATTCAAATCACACTTTGGATAATTCTGAGTGACTCAGGGTAAGTCACTGAACCTCACTGACCCTTAGATAACTATATTTATTAAGTTGTCGACTTGTTAGAATCTGTCCCAGGACAGGAAGTTTTCATACCTATGAAGTCATAGACACTTGACATACTGACCATAGATTATATTTTCTGTGATAACCCTGAGGCATTTGCATTCTCTTCTGGGAGAGTGAACATCCTGTGCTTTGAACACAGTTAGCAACAAAACTAGAACTAGGTCATAGAAACCGGGGCTTTGTCCTAGGCACTGACACCTAGAGGAGGGGTGAATTGCCTTCCTTTTGCAGTCTAGAGACCACTCTTTTCACACCTCGTGTCTTGGGTTCCTCTGCCAGTCTGTTCATTGAGAAAGTTGTAGGGTGGAGAGGACAAGGAACTCCAGGAAAGTCTGAGGAATCAGGATTTTGGGTTGGTGTAGATGCAGAGGGAATAGGGTGAAAGTCCAGACCACCCTCTTTCCTTCCCTCTCTCCCCTCCCCCCATAACAATAACTGGGGTAAGACTATTTCTTCCAGAAATTTTCTGCCTTATTCCAAAACCCTTCAGGAGCACAGGGTAAATACACTGTCTGGAAGATGTCCCTCCCTCCTTCCCTCCAATTTCTACCCTATAGATAGTTCATTTCAGTAGCTCTCATTTGACCATGGCAGAAATATAGACTTTTCATGGGTCATTATAAAATTCTTCTTGCTCTGAGCATTGACTGGTGGTGAATGCCTTAGTCCTTGTGTGTCTTATTAGTAACTCTCCTAGAAAACAATTGGGGCAATATGGCTTGCAAGGTCTTCAGAGGTAAAGCTGTCACTCTCTTCAAATTATTAGGTCCCTGAAAATCCAAATAAATTCCTTTCCTTTTCTTTTCTTCTTAATAGTATTTTCTTTCTTTTCCACTTACATGTAAAGATAGTTTTCAACAGTCTTTTTTATAAGATTTTGAGTTCCAAATTTTTCGCCCTCTCTATTACCCAAGAAAGCAAGCAATCTGATACAAGTACAATCATGTTAAACATATTTTCACATTAGTCATATTGTGTAAGAAAATCTCAAAACAAAAAATCAGAATATATTAGTCATTTTGTGAAAGAAAAATTTGAACAAAAATCAGAACAAACCAAGACAGGAAAAAAACCAAAAAAGAAAATGAAAAAAATGAAAATAGTAGGCTTCAATTTACATTCAGGCTCCATAGTTCTTTCTTTGGAAGTGATTAGCATTTTCTAGCACAAATTTTAGAATTGCCTTGGATCATTGTATTGTTGAGAGGAGCTAAGGCTATTATAGTTGATCATTGTACAATGTTGTTACTGTGAACAATGTTCTCCTGGTTCTGCTCACTTCACTCAGCATCAGTTCATGTATGTCTTTCCAGGTTTTTCTGAAACTTGCCTGCTCATCATTTCTTATAGAACACAAACATTCCATTATATTAATTACAACTTGCTCAACCCTTGCTCAATTGATAGACATCCCCTCAAATTTCAATTCTTCTTCTTTTTTTAAGAGAGCTGCTTTCCCCCTTTTTTATCCTTTCCCCTATTTTATGACCTCTTTGGGACACATAACTAGTAGTTTCTCTCTCTCTCTCTCTCTCTCTCTCTTTTTTACTAAGGTCTTACCCTGTTTTACTAACTTGCCAACTTACCTTACCTTTCATGGTCTTATCTTACATTATCTTTTCTTCTTTCATCTTTTTTAATATAATCAACAGTCAGCAAATGATCTTTAGATTCCTACTATGTGCCAGACACTGTTCTAAGGTTGGGAACAGAAAGAGAAAAATGAAAAAAGGTCCTGTCCTCAAGGAGTTTATAGTCTAATGGTGGAGAAAACATGGATCACACATATAAGTATATAAAGAATATAAATGTAGCCCCACTCTCACCCCAGGACGGTTTGGCAGTCCCCAAAAGGATAGCATGTGATGTTGTTTACTATATTCACAGAGGAAGATATGATTCCTCATTGACAGATCCCTGAGCTTGGAAATTTGAAATTTGCTTTGCTGTAAGGCAACTGAGTGCAGTTAGACATGGTCTTCAAATGGCAGACAGAAGACCAATTCAACATGGCCTATGATTTCTAATGCTTGCAACCCCACAGACTGCTGAGCACAGCTATCCTGGGTGGGATCATTTTCTCCTTTACTGAACTTAGATTTCTTCTTCCTCTTGCATCCCAGAACCTCTGATTCTTGTTAGAGTATAATCTGATCTGTATAACTTCCTAGAGTACTATTTTAATACATGCTTTTGATGACTATATTGCTTTGAAATTTGTGTTTGTCTGCTGTGTGTTTGGTGGAATAGTCAACTGACTGAGAAGTAACAAATTGTTCTTCCCTTTAAGACAACCGATGAAAACTAACTTTTCTCTTGAACCCCTAAAAAGTATTACAATTCTAGATTTCAAAATTCTGATGTGTCCTGGACAACCATAATTCCATCACTGTTTTCCTTTGGAGATAGGACAGTAGAAAAGTAAGTACTTAGCCCTAGCTGCTTTCTTATTCTGCCTAAAGGTGAAAATTGTGGTCTTCTTTGGAGACAAGGAATTGAACATTCCAGATCACATCTAACTAAGTCTAAACATTTTAGAGAGGTTTCCCAGGGTGCCTTATAAGAATTCTGCTACCTCTTCCTCCATTGCAACATGGTCTTCTTATCTTCCCTTATCTATATGTATACATGTATATGCATGTATGTGTGCAGATACACACATCCATAGTTTTAAAAATTTAATTGCTTAAAATAACATTAAGCTTTTTGGAATAATATGTGTTATATATAATAATAACAATAGCTAATATTTATGTAGTGCTTCTGATGTGCCAGAAATTTCATTAAGGCTTTATAATATGATCTCATTGGAATCTCACAACAGCTTGCAAAGGAGGTGCTATATTATTTTATTTTATTTATTTTTTTAGGTTTTTGCAAGGCAATGGGATTAAGTGGCTTGCCCAAGGCTGCACAGCTAGGTAATTATTAAGTGTATGAGATCAGATTTGAACTCAGGTACTCTTGACTCCAGGGCTGGTGCTCTATCCACTGTGCCACCTAGCAGCCCTGTATTATATCCATTTTACAGATGAGGAAACTAAAGCAAAGTTTAAGTGACTTGCCCAGAGTCATAAAGCTAGAGAATATCCAAAGCTGCATTTGAACTCAGGTCTTCCTAGTTCCAGACCCAGAGTTCCATCCATTATACCTATGTATGTATCGCTGTATACCATATAAACATATATGTGTATACATTGTAATGTAAATGTATATATACATACAACACATATATACACATGTACAGAACGAAAGGAAAAAACAAAAAACAAAAAATGGACAATAGCATGTTTTAGTCTACATTCAGGTCCCATAGTTCTTTCTCTAAAGGTAGTTAGCATTTTCATCATGGGTCTTTTGGGATCTTATATTTTTTATATCTTTTGGAGTGTATATTATGCATGTAATTATAGATATAATCATATATAATATATGTACATATAATTATAAAATGTGTATTTTAATTATTATATACGAATATACACACATATGTTTATTTACATACACACACATGCATATGTGTTAAATTTAGAGAACCCCAGGTATTCACATAGACTATTTGTACCCAGTCTATGGCAGAACATTCCGAGCTTGTTTCGGTCTGATCAATCACAGTTGGGCACATTATAACTTGTCACTAACATATCGATGCCTTATTGATCTTTTTCAATAATAAAGGGCAAGAAGAACCAACCAACAAGATTTTAAAAAAGAAGCCTGACATTGGCTTATGCCTATCTTTATGCCTATCCTTGAGTACGGATACATTCCTTGAATTAGGCATCACATCTCTCACCTTCAGACTTTTGACTAGGCTGTTCTGATGCTTATTATCCAGATGACCTTGGGCCTGTCACTCATTCACCTTGGGTCTGTTTCCTCCTCTGTAAAATGGGAGGGGGGGAGCGGAAAAGTCTATATATGTGGTTTCTGAGGTCCCTTCTAGCTTGAGATTCTCTGATCTTTGTCTGGATTGCTGTGACTCTATTCATTTTAGAATCTTTCCTTTTCTTCAAGGCTAATTTGTCTATCTATTTGAGGATGGAGAGAGTACAAAAACATGGGAGAATCAGGAAAAGTTTTCTGTAGGACCTGGCACCTGAGATCAGTCTTAAAGGAGGGTAAAATGAAAGAAATTATTATGAGAAATGAACATTTTTTTTTCTTTGCAACATCAGGTTGCTCTTGGAACAGAAGTGCCCAGGGCTGAAAAAGACCTTAATCTGACCCTGGTGCTCTCCCTGCTCCCATTGAGCATTTCTTGGATAGCTGCCCTGAGTTGGACATCATTTTGAACACACACATACACACACACATACACACACACAGACACATACACAAACACATATTGTCCTTGAGCTCTGAGAACTCCCCGTTGTAGCTAGGTCATTATATATGTGACATTTTCAGGAAATAGAAGCCTGGGCTGTTTGTCCTTAAGGGAGTGGGGACAGTGGCTGATTCTGGTGGCCCCCAAACCAGTGGCATACCCTGATAAGATTTTCAGGGCTATTGAGAGGGGAGCAGGATCCACCTTCGAACATTTGTTAGTTTTTCATTCTGGGACATAGAGACCCCTTCTCTGATGGTGGCTGTTCTTGGCCCCATGACTGTTGGGTCCTTTTGCTCAGAAGCACCCTCTCTGTGGACCCCAAACCTGCTGCAAGATCACTGTGGGGCTTTCAAAGCTGGGCTTCCCTGTCCCTTCCAAGACTTTAGGCCACTCATCCTTCTTGGGAATGACCTATTTCAACTCATCATCCTGATCAAGGATTAAGGGACTTTGGAGGTCATGATTCAATGCTTCATTTTACAGATGAGGAAACTGAGGCCCAGTGAAGTTAACTGACTTCCCTAAGTTTGCCCAAGTAGGAAGGGTCAGAGATAGGATTTGAACCCAGGGCCTTTGACTCCACTACTATGCTACCTTCCATATATTGTTGGAGGAGTCCAGTTATCTACTACTTCTCATATAATTTTTCCTTTTTGCTACATCCCAGAGAACTTTCTTTGGGGAATGTCAGGCTGACACCTTCATTTCCATAATTTCTTATATATTATGTATGGCTTACATATTCTTACATAACATATCCTTATATAATACATATTTCTTTCTTTTTTTTTTAAGGTTTTTGCAAGGCATTGTGGTTCAGTGGCTTGCCCAAGGCCACACAGCTAGGTAATTATTAAGTGTCTGAGGCTGGATTTGAATTCAGGTACTCTTGACTCCAGGGCCGCCCTATTCACTGCGCCACCTAGCCGCCCCAATTTAATATATATTTCTTACACATACTTCTTGCTTTCTCTTTGTATAACTTTGTGTGGTAGGAGTAATTTGGGGCTACCACAAATGTTAGATTTTTTTGTTGTTATTCAGTCATGTCCAACCAGGCCATGATCTATTGGGTTTTCTTGACAAAGATATTGGAGTAGTTTACCATTTCCATCTTCAGTGGATTAAGGTTAATAGAGGTTAAGTGACTTGCCCAGGATCACTTAGCTAGTAAGTATCTGAGGTGGAATTTGAACTCAGGTTTTCCTGATTCCAGGCTCAGTGCACATAGTCACCTAGAAGCCCAGAGTTAGATTAGTTTTTCCTTGAAAGGAATTGAGGGGTGGCTTAGACACTTAAAAATTACCTAGCTGTGTGGCCTTGGGCAAGCTGCTTAACCCCATTGCCCTGCAAAAACCTAAAAAAAAAAAGAATGTTAAAAGGAACTGAAAGCATCCTTGAGAATTGTTTAGCTTAGCAACCTAAAGGCTCAGGCTATTGACTTCACTTTCTGGCTGTCCGAATACATAACAGTCACAAAGAGCCCAGGGTGTTCTCAGACTTGGCTGATAGACCACAGTGGGTAACTCAGACAGGAGACCTTCACTTAGCTGAATCATTTCAGGGTGTCCTTCAAATCTGTCACTGATAAATATCCTACTCTCACTAAGACTAAATAAATCTCCAAATGACATAGGAGTGGCTTATTCCATTCCATTCCTGGACATAAAATGCCTACAACCCCCACAGTATGGAGACCATGGACTGGGCTGAGTCAGGTCCACAACCCCTTAGCTACTGCTATGTCAAAATCTTGGGTGATGTGAACTTGCCTTTCCCAAATAATGTTCTTCTTAGCTGGGGGACTTGGTAGATACCAGTCCCAGAGTTAGGAGGACCCGAGTTCAAATATGATCTCAAATTCTGAGGCTTATGATCTGTGTGACCTTGGGTAAGTCACTTAACCCTGAATACCTCATATCCAAGTTCAATTCCCGTCATCCTGATCCATAACTGGTTAGTGAATCTGGAGAAGAAAATGAGGCTAGTGACTTAGCACAGCATCCTCCCCCCACTCAAATCCAATTTACTTGTTTTTTAATGACATTAGCTCCCCGATGTCATGATCTTCTTCGACATTTTAGCATTCATGCCCAAACCCTTCACTTGAGTCCTTGATGCTACAGGCACAAACTTAGCAATTTTTGTCTATTGATGCACCAATCAGCTTCATTTTACAAGAATGACTCTTGGAGATAACTCATCCTCCTCAATGGAAAGTCAGTTTGGTCTACTCAAAGCAAAGTTCATCAATTCTGTTGATTATCCTGATAACTTTGATGTTTTTGGTGGCTTCAAGGTCATTCAATTGGTGAGCAGGTTCAATATTATGCCTTATACTTTTCTGCCCCAAGTGCCCCTCCTCTTCTTTCCCCCTCCCTTTATCCCCAGCCCCCTTTCAGCTGTGAATTCCCAATGGGTCAGTCTCATCTATGGAGATGCTAGAAGGGGATTGTTCTCACGCCATGATGAACAGGTTATGTATCATTCCTACTCCTTCCCCAAAGAATTCCTGCACAAGTTCTGAACCTGAGAAAGAATAAAGGCACATCAGGGGCGGCTAGGTGGCGTAGTGGATAAAGCACTGGCCCTGGAGTCAGGAGTACCTGGGTTCAAATCTGGTCTCAGACACTTAGTAATTACCTAGCTGTGTGGCCTTGGGCAAGCCACTTAACCCCGTTTGCCTTACAAAAAAAAAAACAAACCTAAGAATAAAGGCACATAACACGTGATGAGCCATAAGAGCTCTCCCCCCACCCTCAAATTACTTTACATTTACTTTACATCTTTGTATATACACACCAACATATATACACATGTTGACATGTGTGGGCATAGATGTATATATAAATATCATGTATGTGCACATAAACTCATACACACAGATGTGTATTAGGGAGCTTGTCTTGTTCATGTTCAGGTCACGTGAAATAAATCCACACTGGTTTTCCATGTTCCCTTAGCATGTTGGTGGGAGTAACTTCCTTTGCTTATAGATTGACATCTTTATATGGGGGCAACTTGGTGGTTAGATAGAGCTATATAGAACACTGATCCTGGAGTCAGGAGGACCTGAGTTCAAATGCAGCCTCAGATACTTTATATTTAGCTGTGTGACCTTGGGCAAGTCACTTAACCCCATTGCCCTGCAAAAATCCCCCCTCCCCCAAAAAAAACCAACCTGCCAGATTGGGATGGTTTCTTTCTTTTCTATGTGCTCTTTTCTACCCTATTCAGAGGGTTAAGATCACAACTCACCCACAGTGCAAGTGCCAGGAACTGAAATATGAGGAGGGGCAGATAACCTGATTTTCCTGTGTCCCACAGCACTGGGACTTCTTAGATACTTCTTGAATGGGGCAGCTAAGTGGTGCAGTGGATAGACATTGACCCTGGAGTCAGGAGGACTTGAGTTCAAATCCAGCCCCTAACACTTAATAATGACCTAGCTGTGTGATCTTAAGCAAGTCACTTAACCCCATTGCCATGCAAAAACCAAAAAAAAGAAAAAAAAAGAAAAAAATGCTTCTTGAATGAATGTTTAAGATTAAGCCCAAACTCTCTGGCTGACTGTAGCTGAATATAAATGGTCAGGAATGTTAATACCCTGGTAATAAAGATGATCATCTTGCCCCTGGGCTTTATCTTTGGGTATCCTCCATTCCTTTTTTCAGTAGTCATCACAGGAGAAATAAAAGTTTCTGGGTTGGCAACTGAGAAACCCTGAATTGAAGGGCTATTTTGGAACTTCTTGGGCAAGTAACCTTTATGTAGCTTATTGGCCAGGCTTCAGTGATGAAAATCTGGAGGTAGAAAGAAATACTCACCATGTGCTTTAGTGAATTCAAGGACAAACACTAGAAGAAAGGTTAGACAAACCTAAGGGGACTTACTACTTAGCTTTAAGTGTCTGTTTCTTAAACTAAAGACCCTGTTTTCTAGGGCTGTAAACGTGTTGGTAAAATGAGAGGCCTCAAAGTACAGATTTTTGAGGGGAACTGGACAGGCCATTCAGCAAGGCAGTCAGGTATAACAGAGCTCTGGACTTGGAGCCAGGAAGACCTGCATTCAAATCCTGACTCAGTTACTGTATGATCCTAAGAAAAATCACTTAACCTCTCTCAGACTCAGTTTTCTGATCTATAAAATGGGTATTATAATAATAGCACCTATTTTTAACTCCCCAGGTTGTTGTAAGGTTAAAGGTACTATGTAAATGTTAGCTATGATTATGAAGGGAGAAAAAACTGAGATGGTATTGTCTCATAGGTAAGACTTTTTTGCTGGCCAGTGGTTAGGATAAATACTTTCCTAAAATAACTATTAGAAATAAATCTGCTTTGAACTCAAAGAACATGTTATAGATAACTTATGACTGGAGACTACCTACAGCTAAAAATTAGAAATTGGGAAGAGTCCAGCAGGATAACAGTGAAGGAACATCCAGAAGAGCAGTAGGCAGATACATGTATCCAGGAGAGGTTTGGCAGGAACAGCATGATGAAATTACCAAGAGATATTTTGGGTACCACCTCATATCTACTAGAGGTACCACCTCACACCTATCAGATTGGCTAAGATGACAAAAATGGAAAATGATTGACGTTGGAGAGGATGGGGGAAATTGGGACAGTAATGACTGCATTACTGGTGAAGTTGTGAACTGATCCAACCATTCTGGAGAGCACTTTTGAACTATGCCCAAAGAGCAATCAAACTGTGCATATTCTTTGATTGAATAATACCACTACTAGGTCTATATAGTCGAATCTGATATTCTTTAAATTAGAATTAAAGTATTTCTGATCTATATTTCTGATCAAAAGTTGTCCTATAAGCCTCTAATTGAATCTGTAAGTTTGGAATGTTCACTTCTGTCCCTCTCAAAGTCTCTGTCTCTAGTTATAAATCTGAAGGGAGGCTCTTTCTGCGTGAAACAGCCTAATGCCCCTCTAATGGTATCTGCAAGTTTTACTGCAGAAGCTGTGTAAACCATCAGTTAAAGAACATCCTGAGAAGGCAGGAATTTGCTTTGTTATCTGTTGGGAACCATTGTGTATGGGAATATTATAAATTATCACCTGGTGCCTTTGAGCATCAGAAGGTCATCTTGCTAAGTGCCATGGGAGTGGGAGTGGATTCGAGACTGGAAAGGTACTTAAGCACTGATGGTTTGGTGAATAAACAGAGCACTTGGAGCACTTGGAGATCTTGATGGAGTACTTGTCTCCTTTGTCATCCTTGTGAACATAAGAGTCCAGGAAAGGGACTCAGCATATGAGTCTGGAATAGGGACTCAACAGTTATCTAAATGAGAACCTGAATAAATTCTTATACTTATGACATTTTGGAAAGGAAGAAACTCCAATTTTTTTATGTCTGTATCATATCTAATAACACATAAAATATTGTGTCAGAATAGGAGACGTTAGTCCTGGGCTAATTGGATCTTTGTCAGTTCTGACATGGAACAGACTTTGTGGATGGGTTGGAGAATCATAAAGTAATCAATGATGCCTTTATGTACAAATGTGTAAACTGATTGATTGACTACCAAAATTTTATGTTCCTTTATCAAAATTCTTTAAAAATGGATTATTCAGTTGTTTGGTTATTGGGGTTTGCTAGAATGCCATCCACCCATGGGTTTTGGTAAGATCCTAGAGAATTAAACTTCATTTATAAAACTAACTTTGTTGTTTCATTTTTAGCTAAAGGGATTATGGTTAACAATATCCCAACGAGATCATTAAAAAAAGAGAGATTTTTCTATATTGGAAGCAGGCACTATCTTTTCACATGTGGACTCCTCCATGTGTGTCCTATGTGCATCTACTTTTTCAATTATATAGAAAGTAAGATAAAGGGAAAATGCATCCTAGGTTTTTGGGGAAAATGTTACTACTTTTTTTTTTGTTTTGCTATGCTGCTCCTGGAGTGCCTTTGCTATGGACTAATTGTATACTTTGACTGGACTATTAAAGATAAGCCTGTTGGTTGGGGCTCATGAACTGTGAGTTTATTTGAGTTAATATGAGTTCATTTGAATTTGATGCAAACTCACAGAGTACCTGGAATAGGCCATTCTTTGGAGGAAACTGCCTTAGAAGTTAAGGAGTGCCCTCATGTATTCTATATGAATGAACAAAAATGAAGGCAAAGTCAGGAAGACAAGGCAGATAGGAAGACAGGAGTCAAAAAAGGCAGGAAAAACAGGTAAACGGGAATGCAGACAAGTTGCAAGTAGATAGGCAGGGTAGATGAGTAGGTGGGTAGACAGACAAGCAGGCGTTAACTAGCACAGTGGACAGCCTTTGATGAAAAGGCAGAAACCGTGTACTCCCTATTCCATTTTATATACATTTCTAAGTGGAATAGCCTTGGGCTCACAGGTACGCCAGACAGATAGCAGACACGCAGACGGGATGCCCCCAGGAGGAGGTCAGCAGCCTGAAGGGGATTCCTGGCTCAGATTAAGACAAGGAGCAAAGACACTAGACTCACCTCACTCATGAAATCTATATAAACAGACACAGGTAGCAAGCATCCTGGGACCAATTCCGAACCTCTGGGCTTGGTCTATTTACCCATTGGCTATGACTTTTTCTGTAGAATTCTGTACAATGTAGAAAAAAGAGAAAAGCAAACCAATAGGGATGGTCCAATTTGATGAAAATCAGCTAAAGGCAGTAGGAATGTGTTGAGATAGATGCCTTCTGCTATCATCTTCTTCTGAAGGAAGAAGGTAAACCACTCGTTTTTTGGCTGTGGTTCCACATTAAACTTGTATTCTCAGGAATTCTTAATCTGAAGTCTATGGATAGATTTCAGGGCATCTGAAGACTCAAATGCAAAAAAACCAAAAAAACAAAAACCAAACAAACCCAACTTCATTTTCACTAATCTCCTACCAAAATCCAGAATTTCCTTCAATTATTTAGAAACATCATTCTGGGAAGAGGTTCAGGGGTTTTACCAGAACCTATTCAAGGGATCCTTGATATGAGAAAGGTTAAAACTTTCTGTGCTAGGATAGTGGAAGTGCCCAGTTCACATCCTGATAATGTTTTATTGGTGGTTTGAAGGAAGACGTGAAGGAGAAGTAAGAGGATCATGGATTTAGATCTAGAAGGGACTTTGAAATCATCAAGTTAAACCTCCTCATAACCAACATTCTCTGACAGCCCTTCTCAGAGCCAGGTTGTTCATCAGTTCTTCAGGATTCTGGGGATTATTTTATCTGATGCTCCTAGCTCAAGCCCCTCCCTCCCCACTTATGTTCCCAGCATTGTTAGGGGATAGTGCCCTACTAGCAATAAATTTTTTAAATTTATTTTTAATATTTAATTGAAAGATATTGTAAGAAAACATGTACAAGTATTCCCTTCAGTACTGTGGAAGTATATTTTTTCTCATACCCCTTTAGTCTCAGGGGACATAGGTTCAAAAACTTAGTTCAGTTCCCATATGACTTTGATCCACATGGAGTGTGACTTGTGGATGAATCTTGCACTTAGTTACCACTCCAGGAGGTCATTCTTTTTTTGAGCATCTCTACTGTCCCCACTATAAATCAGACTTTAGAATGCTGGAATTCCAAGGCACTCTTTTGATTAAGGTTGAAGATTCCGCTTTTCGCCTAGAACAGGAAAAAATGAATGCAGAGACCAAAGGCTGAGGCCTGGTTTTTGAGAATAAATGACCTTCGATGAGAGAAGACCCCACGGGTTCTCCCCACGCATGTATGAAGGAGAACCATACCACAAGGAACAGAGTAACTGAGAAGATTTAGGTAAGAGAAAGATGGTAGAAGCCAGCCAAGGCCTTGAGAGTATCCCTATAGTCAGTCAAAAAGCCTCCCATTCATCACATGCATAATTAACCAACTTCATACTAGAAGGTGGTTCCATAGTTTCTCCAATGCCCACCTATTGCATGCAAAGCCTTCCCCTTACCTTGAATCACGATTCTCCAAGAAGTAAGCTCCTGGCCTCTCCGTGTGGAGTGATGCTATCCCAGGTGCTCTAAACATGTATCTAAACCCGTTACAAACAGATGAGGAAACAGAGACCAGGGTGGGTGAAGTGGCTTACATGGGATCACCCAGAAGGGAGTGAACTGCTAAATGTTTGCCAGCTTGTTCTCTCCGGTGGGGAAGTACCTAGGACACACTTTTAAATTTAATTTGTGTCCACATTTTCTCCATTCCTTTCTTAAGTCTAGACTCTAGCCAATCAATAAAAACAATAAATCAAGCCCTGTTTGGAGTGCCTGCCAATTTCCAAGTAAATGCTCACACTGACAATTTAACAATCAGCTCCCAGTTTGAGGTGGTTCTAAGCAACACCATTCCCTCCCCCCTCCCAAGTTAGCGACAGAGGAAGAATTCAAATTCATCTTCTGGTGTGCTATTTAGCATACATACCATGCCAAAGAGATAATGAATAATTGGTTATTTCCTCCAAGTCTAGGCTATGCCTGCCTCCTGACCCAGGCAAAGCAGATTTAGTCAAATGATCCAAATGATTGCCTTATTCTCCAGGTTCAGAAGAGAAGTCTGTTTATTGTGAAGCTCATTAACAAACAATTCACACCACAGCTGGAGAAGAAGATGGTTGAGCTAGTGATTGGCAAAGGCATTTAAAATGAAGACAAATTGGGGGTGAAGTGAGATGTAGTGAAATGTCTTAGAATATAGGTGTTTGCAAAGAAAGTTCTCCATGTTGTGAGGGTGGTTCAAGGTTGGCATCTAGCCTTTTGCTGCCTATTTTTTCTGGAGGTCCTTGGTCTATGACTGATGAGTTGGCCAGGGAGCCTGAGGATGGTACAAAATGACTCAGGAACAATATACAGGACTTGAACTTGGAAAGCCATTACTCTCTGTTATGATCTTGGGCAAGTTGCATTGACTTTCTGGGCTTCACTTTCCTCAGGTATAAAATGAGAGGGTCAGATTCAAATACCTCTATGATCCTTCCCAGCTCTAGGTCTGGGCCTTGTGTCCCTATGCTTTTCCAAAGGGAACAACAACCCTGGAAAGGTTCCCTTTTGGAGAGACAGCAGAGTGTTGGGTCATTCAATTAAATTCAATTGAACAAGCATTTATTACCGGCAGACACTGGGCGAGGCACCAGAGATGCAGACAAAAAGGAGACAGTTCCTGTTCTCCCACACCCTCATCTGTGGGACTCACAGTCTAGGGATTGAGGGACAGAGAAATAAACTCCAAATCCATACAGAGTAATTTGGGGGTAGTTCCTTACATTGGGATCATGCCTCTTCTTGCTATACTGACCTGATTTTTTTTTTCTTTCGAGTGTGCTATGTAATTAAAAGTTTATTTCCATTTTTATTAGTCTGTAGCCCAATTTCTTGGAGGACTAACTAACAATCATTTCAGTTCTGGCTTTTGGGTTAATCATGTTGATCTTATTTTAAAAGAGATAAAGTCATCTGTAGCTCTGGGGTGGGGGAAGTAACTTGGCCTGAGAAGCCCACTCCAGACAGGAACCTTTAAAAGGGAAAAGGCTGGGATGAATGATCAGACCACTAAATCTAGGCCCCTGGCTAGCCTTAAGTTTCTCATCTGTAGGATGAGAAGGTTGGACTCTGACTTCCAAGGTCCTTTCCAGCTCTAAATTCCATGTGGTCCGAAAAGAATGAAGGAGAGGTTGAGTCAAAAGAAGATGGAGGGGAAAAAATGATGATAATCAGGCTAGAACCTTGAAGAGAAGTCTGAGGGCCTGTTAAGGTGGTCCCAAGCTCAGGTCTGGAAATGCTCAGGGTCAATTTTTCTGGTTCCATGGCTCTGACTGGATTTCTTGTCTTGGGGCTTTTGGTTCTATTCATAACAGACAGGAGGTTCTCTTCTTCTAGAAGGATGGTAGATATACAACAGGTTTTCTCTTTAGAGCTTTGACATGAAGAGAAATGAAAAACTCTGCCAGTCAGCCCCTAATTGCTGCAGCCCTCTATTGAACTCTTAGGTTGGGGAGGTGATTTACACATTGTTCATTGTCAGGGGAGGGAGACTGCGGACTCTGTAGAGAATAAAGTGGGCTTCACCCTGCCTGTTTATTTATCTCTCTGGTGCCCATCACCATGGCATCTGCTTTTCCCTAATGTCTTAATGAAGGCAGCTTCAGACATAACCAGAGCTGTCGAACATTAGCTCGTTGGAGGTCTGGTGAGCACAGGAGAAAACAGGCACCAAAAAAGAGGTGTATGGGAGAAAGAGCTAGAGGGTACAGGAGAGGGGTGAAGGGAAGCAAAAAAGTCTAGGAGTAGGAGAAGAAAAGGAAAAGGAAAACAGATTAGTAGACTCTAGCATCTCTTCCTATGCTGCAGCTTAAGAAGACTATATACTGTGGCCTGAGGTGGAACTAGAGGGAGAAGGAAGATGGGTCCTGCTTCCCTGGGCTAGGCCAGGTCATCTCCAGAAGGCCAAACAAAACATCCAGGTTGGCAGGGCTCAAATCTAGCTCTAAGATTGGAAATCAAATCAACACAGCAATTCTTGAAAAGGATGTTTATCCTTCAACAGCCCTGTGATTCCAGTCTCCCCTCCTTGCTATTGCCCTGTCAAGTACACATTTCCTGGCTGCCATGTTCCCAAATGATGTGTTTTCTTTTATCAGAATGCAATTTTTTTTCAGTTTTTTATTCTTTTTTTCTTCAGTCATTTAATGACACAAGCCTGTTTTGGGGGATTGTGGTACCTTACTGGTTATATGTTGTTCCTTCCTTCATAAAAACAAAAAAAAAATTCTGCATGTTGTCTAAAATAATACAAATAAAAAAAAAGAATGAAGTCTCCTTGAGGATAGAATCTGTTTTATTTGCTTGTATCTCTTGTGTTTTTAGCACAGTGTATGGGACAAAGCATTCACTTAATAAATGCTCATTCATTCATTCATTCATTCATCGATTCATTCATTACTGTTCCTTCTTCAATAAATTGAACAAGATAAGTTACCCTAAAAGACCAAGGAAACAAGGAAAACACTGAATGATCTTCTGGGAGAGTCTTTCTATAAGGAAAGGTAAAAGACCTAGAAGGTGACCATTTCTGTGCAGTTGTAGAAAATAAATCAGAAAGGAGCAACATTGTATGATAGAAACCAAAAGACATGATCCTGGGTCCAAATGCTCCTTATGGACCCCACTTTACACCAGAGCAGGGCTTTAGGCCTGCCCCACTGCACTCAGTCCGAATCGGGCAGGAGAGAAACTGGCAGAAGAAAACTGAATTGGGTGGATTGCCTCTTTAAATAATTCTCAAATTGTTGGCTGAAAAATGCCATCACTCATTTGCATACTATTTTGCATAAATCACATATGTTGTTCATTTTAGGAGGATGTGCACAGAAGCTGCCCTGGCTCCTGCTTCTTCCTCTGCCTGATGGGTCAGCTTTTTAGGTGGGGCCCAGCTGACCTAATGTGGAAAAAAAATGCACGAAGACCTAGCTCTACCTCAGTGTCCCATGCTTGAACCATATAGCCCTGTCTTCAGAGATGGGATTTAATTCCACAAAAAAGATGAAGCTCTCTTTCAGAAGAAAGCCTAGGGCAGGAGTTTCCCAATGTAGTAAGAGTAATGATGATGATGATGATGCCAATAATAATAATAATAATAATAATAATAATAATAATAATAATGATAGTATAAGGATAAGGACTAGACTCATGATTTCATTGCTACAAAGAAGTCATGGTGAGGAATTTCCTTTAACGATGTAGGTCAGTACCAGTGCTACAACTTACAGCCTTAGAGATTTGCCTAGAGTAGCATGAGAATTATTTCCTATATAATCAGTATATATCAAAAGAAGGACCTTAATTTAGTTCTTGACTTTGGGGACAATTATATATCCACTTAGTGAAACTCTGGGCCTGCTCTTCCAACCAGCATGCAAACCAGTAAGTAGGATTCTCAGGAACATACTGGCTTTATCTTCCCCTTCGGTGTGCCTTCTGAGGGGTTGGGAGTTAATTCATCTCTTTTGCTATTGACTCAAGCCCCCATTCCAGGATGTTCTACCCAACATTAACTTACCCACAATTGCCCCGGTTTCATTTAGCCAATTAACATTAGTGAGTTGTTACCAAGGGATGTTTTCTGAGAAGATAAAGCAAGAACAAAATTATAAATATTTCTCCCCACTACCTGGGGATCCATTCTCCCTAATAATACTTCAGTCTTTGGGGAAGGGGCATTCCAATTTATAAGGCATTTGCCCAACTTAGTTCATTTCTGAATTCAGTATCCCCAGGGTATGAATCGCTATGATTCTTCTTAGCTAAATTGAATCTATATTGGGTCAGACAAGTCATTTGGAACTTTTCTCCTTATAGTTTGGCTTCTGGTAAATCTCAGCATGGACCCCAGCTCCCAGACTTTTGGCACTTGTTATTCTGACTTTTTGAAGCTCACAAGGTCATAACCATCTCCAGGACTCCTTCATTTAAAGCAAGTCACTTAACCCTGATTGCCTCGCATCCAGGGCCATCTCCAGTTGTCCTGATCCATATCTGGTCACTGGACCCAGATGGCTCTGGAGGAGAAAGTGAGACTGGTCACTTAGCACAGCCCCCCTCACTCAAATCAATTCATATGCATGCCATGGCATCACCTCCCTGGTGTCATGTCCTCATCAGTAATAAAGGAATACATTATCATCATAAACAGGGAAGAATAAATGCAAAAATTAGATTGTAAGCTCCTTGAGGGCAGGGATGGTCTTTTGCCTCTTTTTTGTATCCCCAGAGCTTCAGGTGTCTGCTTCATTTTGGACATTTAATAAATGATTATTGGTTGATTGAATAACATGTGGCAAAGACTAAAAGTCCCTTTTAGCTCCAGATAAAGTCATCCTTTCAAAAAACAGTTATTAAACTCCTACTCTGTGGGCAATATGCTAAGCTCTAGGGAGCCTAAAGCCTTTCTCTATCCAGAGGTTTACTAACTCTCAGTCTCCCTTATAACTCTCTGTTTGACTCTCAGTCTCTTTTTTGCAAGGTTTTTTAAGTGACTTGACTTGTCCAAGGCCACAGAGGTTGAGGCCAAATTTGAACTCAGGTCCTCCTAACTCTGGGGCCTGTGTTCAACCCACTGTGCCACTTAACTTCTACCCCTATCTCTCTCATAGTCATGCAGTGACACCAAAGGGTCTTGGACTCACAGCCTGACTTTTCTGCTTTCTACTTGTGTGATGTTGGATCCCTCCCTTAACCCCGCTGAGTATGAATTTACTCATGTGTAAAATGAGGTATTAGACTAGATGGACTCTGGACTTCCTTCTGGTTCCAAATCCTTTATCTCTTTGATAGAACTTTTCCTGATTTGCTCAGAGGAGGAAAAATGTCTCATCTTGTCCAAGGGATTTCTAGGGTGTCTTGAACATAGTAGATGTTTAATAAATATTTTCTGAATTAAAGCAAATTAATCCAGGACAAAAATAAGCTGTATTTGTAGTCAAAAGACCCAAGTTTAAATTTTTTACTTTCCCAGGATTTAAGGATTTTAATCTTCCTGGGTCTCAGTTGTCTCATCTGCAAAATAAAAGAATGGGACTAAATGGCTTCTAAGATTATTTTTTCCAGATCTAAATCATTGTTGTTATTATTGGTGGTGTTGTTGTGTTGCTGTTGGTGGTGGTGTCATGACCCACTCTTTGTGACCCCATTTAGGGTTTTCTTGGCACAGATACTGGAGTGGTTTGTCATTTTCTTCTGATTTTAAGCCAAAGAATTCTCGATTCTTAAAATGACTTTTGAAAAGGGACCCTGAGGGGTGGGAGGATTAAAATACCTGGCTTGTACTCTTTGCTATGGGAGGAGTACCAGAAGCTGGTACCAGTCTTCCTTTGGTGACTGGTGGCTCAGACAGGGGTTAGACACAGTTGGCAAGTGCTGAGTCAACAGCCAATTTCTCTCATACTGTTCCTTGCCTCTCCCCCCCCCCCCCCCAATACTTGAAAGAAGATCATTGCCAAGACACCAGGGGAGATAGAAATTGGCAGTGCCCCAGGTGAGAAACCTGCCTCTTGGGTAAACAGGGGGCATCATTCAATCCAGTTCATTAAAAAAAATAGATATGAGAGTCATTTTCAGAATCATCTTTTTTAAAAAATGATCTCCTAGGAGAAAGCCAAGTGAGTGTTTAGAAAATATCTATGGCTTCTTTCTCTTAGGAAAATGAGACAGGGAGCTTCCTGCATCCGCTGAACCCCCACCCCCGCCACACCCCCGAACAAGACAGAAAATGATCTTGTGAAATCAAATGTATAAATTATACATGGAACAGAACTATAGAGGGATGATGGGTCTGAGAGGAGGCTGGCGGAAATGAAAATGAGATTTGAAAGATCAATTCTCCTTTTGAATCAGCACCCCCCCTCCCCCTCCTCCCTTGATGCCAATAGGACTGGTAAGCAAGAGTACAAGTCCTATTTATCCAATTATAAGAAGCACCATCCACTGGCCTCTTGCGGAATTCTCTCCTTCAAAGTCATGGCTAATGTTTGGGGTGATATTTCTGTGTGTGTCACCAGAATAATAAAAAGGCAATGAAAGTTTGCAGGCCCATATATATTTTTAGGCTTGCACCAGATGTAAATCAGTCCTGCTACATTGATAGGGATGGGGATGTTTCAGGATAAATAAAGGAAGGGAAATTTTCTAGGGCAATCATCACTGAGAAAGATGGGGAGGTTCTAGGTTTGGGACCCATTACTTAACCTCTCTGGGCTTATCTTACTATAGAACTGGAAATCTTGGGAGGCTTCAGAGGACAGCCATCAAAATGAATAAAGACATGGACTGTAGCAAGAGTTAAAAAATTGGAGGTTGGTTAATCTGGAGAAGGTCAGGGTTGATTAAAATGGGAAAATCGTTGATCAGTTCTTTATAGTGAACCATAAGAGGCTAGGAGACTCTCTCCCCTGGGAAGGCAGCAAGAGGAAATGGGTTTAAATTGAACAGGAGACATTTAGTTTGGATGAAAAGAAACAAATTGATTCTAATTGTTATTGGACATCTAAACGGGTGACCAAGGAAGGCAGGGAAATTTTATAGAGCTGAATTATAGAAATTAAAGATAGACCTCTCCCTGTTTGGGCAAGTTTAGGCAGAGTTTCTCTATTGGTCTAGCAGGATGTCGCAGAGTGTGTCAGAGGAAAGAACTCTGGATTCGTGGTCAGGGACCTCAGGCTTGAAGCCCAGAAAGTACCTGTACCTCTGGGCAAAACCCCTCTAGGCTTCAGTTTTAACTCATCTCTAAAATGAGGGGATTAGATTAAATAACCACCAAGGGTTCTTTCAGTTCTGTAATACTAGTGGTAAAACCCACTGATTTCATTTGTTTGACTGTGTTTGGACAAGTGATAGGAAACAGGTAGGGATTCATTAGTTGTTTTTTCCCTCCCTCCTTCCCTTCCTTCCTTCCTTCCTTCCTTCCTTCCTTCCTTCCTTCCTTCCTTCCTTCCTTCCTTCCTTTCTTCCTTCCTTCCTTCCTTCCTTCTTCCCTTCTTTGCCTGCCTTCCCCCCCCTCTATCTACCTATCTCTCTCTCTTTCCCATCCTTCCTTCTTTCTTTCCTTTTTTCCCCCTGAGGCACCAGAAAATTACCAGACTTGTCTAGGGAGAGCGTCGATTAATATATATATATATGTCCAAGACAACAAGTGAACTCAGGTCTTGATTCTTTATTTACTGTGGCCTGCAGATGCTCTATGTGTCAAAGAAATACGAAATACCTATTTTATTTCTTTGGTCATTAATGTGAATAATTATAAATGTCATTGGTGCAGTTGAAAGAAGACTGGATTTGGAGTTAGGTAACCTGAGCTTCAAACTCCATTTTTGCCCCTCATCTGCCCTTGGGGTTTGAAGCAAGTTGCTTGACTCTTAGGGACTCTTTTTCTGGAAGCCAAGTGAGTTGACTTGTAATCAGGAAGACCTAGGTTCAAAATCTGCCTCAGACATCTCCAATCTGTGTGACCCTGGACAAGTCACTTGATCCTCTCTCTACCTCAGTTCCATCTTCTAAGGTGGGGGGGAATGGGTAAATTGAGAGGTTTAAACAACATAGCCATTAAGATTCTTTGCAGCTGGAAATTTATTGTCCTGTGACCTTTAAAGACCCTCTGACCACAAGGTTCAAATGTTTGCTCTCAGAGCACAGGCAAATTTACAAAGACTCTTCCTATTTGAGGGAAAGGGCTTTCATTTTTGGAGACGGATGCTCTGGACTTGTTTAGATAATAATAATGATGATGATGATGATGATGATGATGATGATAATGATGATGATGTGGCTCAGTCAGCTGGGTCTAAAGTCAGGAGACTTCATCTTCCTAAGTTCAAATCTGGCTTCAGACACTTAATAGGTGTGTGACCCTAGATAAGTCATTTCACCCTGTTTGTCTCCGTTTTCCCATTGGTTAAATGAGCTGGAGAAGGAAATGCAAACCACATGAGTATTTTTGCCAAGAAAACCTCAAATTGGGTCATGGAAAGTCAGACACAACTGGACAGCAATAACAATAGTTAGAGCTTATTTTGTACTTTGAGGTTGGCAAGCTTTTTACATATGCTATCCCGTTTAATCTTTCTAGTTACTCTGGGAAACAGATGCCATTATCATCCTCATTTTACAAACGAAATAACTGAGGCACATAGCAGTTAAGTGACTTGCCCAGGGTCATACAACTGAAGTAAACTTCCAGCTTCAGTGTGCCTGTCTTCAAATTTAACAGCCCGTGACTGTTGTCCTTATCGATGGCCCTGCTTTGGTGCCAAAACCTTGAAAGATGTGTCTGTGGAGTTTCCTACTAAGGCTTAGATGATATTGCAAGCTTTCATGTATTCTCTAAACTGCCCCTATCCCCCTACCCCCACCCCTAGCTGCTAATGACATCCAATTAATTCAGCATAATTTGGTTCATTATGAACACTTGAGGTTAGCCAAATGGCTTCTACTGAATAGCAGCATTTCCCCCCTCTTCCTGAATTCACTGAAATAAACTGGCTGGGCTCTGAATGGGAAAGGACGATGGAGGGCAGGCCAACCATGGAGAGACTGAGTCTGCCAAGCTCCCTGCTGAGCCAGGCCTGCAGAGATCAGTTCAGTTCAGGCAGGTGCTTAGTAAGACAGACAGGGGTCTGCTCTAGAGAAGGAGTTGGGGTGTGTGGGAGACAGGACCGAGTTGTGTTTACCCACTTCAAATCAGACACCTTGTGACACCCCCACAGTCCTAGTTAAAAATAAGATGGAAATGGGAGCATGATTTTTTTTTAAGATCAGTCTGAACAAATTGTGCTCTATGAATTTGATGGAATATTCCTGCAACATAAGAAATGATGACGATGAGGAATTCAGAGAAATGTAGGAAGAGTTGAACAAACCGATGCAGAGTCAAGGAAACAGAACCTAGAAAATCATATATGTATCTACAATAATGTAAATCAAAGGAACATTAAAATGAAGATGTGGTCCTGGAAAAGGAAAAAAGAAATATTCCTCCCTCCTTTTATTTTTTGCTGTTGTTACAAGGGAAGGCTAACTGGATGCAACTGAGAGAGAGAGAGATTATATCAAGGAGATTAATATCCAGGAGAAATTGTTTTTTATATACATTTGTATATAAATGTATATATGTAGATATATTTAACATTTAGAGTTATAGATAGATGAAGAATTAGATACATGTATTTTTGCATGTATAAATATATATTTATACACATAACCCTATATTATATGTATTATATATAGTAAAACAGATATATAACTGTGGTTTAAAAAAATAAAATCCATTTAACTTTTTAAAAAATCAGCTTGCAAGTCTATGGAGATTAACAAAAATGCAGTTGGGAGTATAAAGTCTCTCTGCTCAAGAGATATGGCATACCCCTAGATATCTGTGGTTATCAGCTTAACCATGAGTCTGATTGGGTGTTGTCATTAGAGACTGGGAGTGATAATTTCCAGATGGGACTAGCTACTTCTTTGTACTTAACGAATCTCTATTAGAGATTAGTTTTCTGAAAGTCTTTAAAATGGGGAGAAATGTCCATGGGCAGTGATAGAGTGTAAGTAATGTGTTATTGTTAATCATTTTCAGTCATGACCCACTCTTTATGACCCCATTTGAAGTTTTCTTGGCAAAGATACTCATGCGGTTTGCCATTTTCATCACATTTGACAGATGAAGAAACTGAGGCAAATAGAGTTAAGTGACTTGGCTATGGTCACACAGCTAGCAAGAGTCTGAGGCTAGATTTGATCTCAGAACAATGAGATCCTGATTCCCAGTCCAGTACTCTATCCACTGCACTGTCTAACTGCCTCTTGTACATAGTGAAATATAGGGGGGAAAGCTTTGAATCTGTTACCAAGGATGCTTCATTCCAATCCTGGCTCTGACACTCATTATTAATGATGATGATTGCCCTTCATTCTTGAAGAAGATCTTAACGTCAGGGAGGTGAAGCCACGACAAGTGCAGGAAGTGGATTTGAGGGAGAGGGAGCTGTGCTAAGGCACCTTTCTTTCTCCACCAGAGCCACCTGGGTCCAAGGGCAAGATGTGAATGAGGACGACTGTAAATAAGCAATCATGGTTAAGTGACTTACCCAAGGTCACATTGATAGTAAGCATATGAGGTTGGATTTGAACTCAGAACCGGCACTCTACCCACTGAACCATCTAATTAGCTGTGTGACCTTGAACAAGCCAGACTCAATTTCCTCTTCCATAAAATGAGCATAATACATAATATTTTGTCTTTCATTTTTGGAGAAGACCATGACATCAGGGAGGTGATGCCAGGACAAGCATGTGAATTGGATTTGAGTGGGTGAATTGGTGGGGCTGTGCTAAATCAATAGACTCACTTTCTCCTCCAGAACCATCTGGGTCCTGTGGCCAGATATGGATCAGGACAACTAGAGATGGCCCTGGAAGCAGGGCAACCAGAGTTAAGTGACTTGTCCAAGATCAGATAGTGGCAAGTGTCTGAGGCTGGATTTGAACATCTGTCCAAGGCCAGTGATCTATCCACTCAGCCACCTAGCTGCTCAGTAATAATACAACAATTGGAAGGACAGCTTAGCACCATAGTCAGTGGTCCTTGGAGGCAGAAAGGCCCACCCACCTCTATTGTAATACTGAGCAAATTAAGTCATCTTTCCATGCCAGGACAACTCAGTATTCAATATAGCAAGGACTCTCTAGCATAAGATACCTTTCTTGATGAAATATTTTCTTTCTGCCTGTGAAAAAATGGTATTTTTTTTTCTTTTTTGTGTTTGTTATTTGCAGAATTTTTTAAAGTAAATCTCAATATTTTGGACAAAGAGTTTGTATTCTTTTGCACAAAGAGTTTATATTCAACTGATCTAAAAGTTACAGAGTGAATCTATGCAGGTTTGAATTTTTCACCCTCTTTCCAACTTAAATGGATAGAATTAGAACCTCAAAGATGTTTTTTTTCCTTATTAGAGATTTTTAGCCTTCTTTCATATGGTTGTTGTTAATTTGGTTGTTTGTAATATAATAAAATAGGTCAATAAAATTTTAAAAAGAAAGTGATAGTTATGCTTAGCTCACAGTAAGGGTTTAATTAATGTTACTTGATTGATTATTAGATGATTATATCTTTGTAGTCAGTTATGCAGCTCAGAGGATAGAGCACTAGACCTGGAATCAGGAAGCTCTGAGTTCAAATGTGAAATCAGACCCATACTAGTTATGTGATCCTGAGTAAGTCATCTATTTGCCTCAGTTTCCTGATCTGTAAAACAAGAAAGAAATGGCAAATTATTTCTGTATCTTTGCCAAGGAAAATATCCTGGATGTTCTTTAGGGTCACGCAAAGTTTAACACCACTGATCAACTGAAGAAGAGCAACCTTAAAGGGGATAAATTCAAAAGAGCCAGGTTGCAAGGACTTAAAAAGTGAGTGAGATATGAGAAAGAGTAAAAAAGGAACCCTAGCTAAAATCCCATCCTCTACAAGAAGCCTTTCCTAATATCCCTTCATGCCAGTGCCTGCCCTCTGCTGATTATCTCCAGTTAATCCTATCTATATATCTTTGTTGGTTTGTTTGCTTTTGCAAGGCAGTAGGGTTAAGTGACTTGCCCCAGGTCACAAAGCTAGGTAATTATTAAGTGTCTGTAGGCAGATTTGAACTCAGGTCCTCCTGACTCGGAGGCTGGTGCTCTATCCACTGTGCCACCCAGCTGCCTCTGTATATCTTGTTTTTACCTGATTGTCTATCTAGAACATTATACTGTTTACTCCTTGAAAGCAGAGACTTTGTATCCCTGATGATTAATAAGGGTAGATGATAAATAGTAGGTGCTTAATAAATGCTGTTGTCTTGACCAGGATGTTTCTTTTGGGAGTTTGACACCAAAAAAGAAGAGCTTAGCTGTGAAAGAAGGGAGAAGAAATATAAAGTGATAGCCTGAAGGAATGGTATGAGCAGGTGAAGATTTCCAAAGAGGAGTTCTGAATGTGTTTGTGGAAGGAGAGAAATCAGAAGAAAAAGAGGGCTGAATCAATCAAAAAGTCGATCAATGTATCAATTGATAAACATTTATTAAGCACCTACTAACTCATGTTAGGTTCTAGAAATACAAAGACAAAAAACATTCTTGCACTCAAGATGCTCACCTTCCAAGGGGATTGAAAATACATACATAAGATTAGAAGGAAAGAGGAAATGGGAGGGAATGGGATCCAGGGTACAAATAGAAAGTTAAAATGTTTGTCCTTCATTCTGGAAGAAGACCGCACCATCAGGGAGGTGATGCCATGAAAACACATGAATTGGATTTGAGTGAGGGGGGCTAAGTCACTAATCTCACTTTCTCTTCCAGAGCCAGGATTCAGTGGCCAGATATGAATCAGGAGATGACCCTGGATGTGAGGCAATCAGGGTAAAGTGACTTGCCCAAGGTCACACAGCTAGTTCATGTCTGAGGCTGGATTGAACTCCCATCCTCCTGACTCCTAGGCCAGCTCTCTAAATAGAGAGCTTTGTATAGAGGTCTCTTTCACTAATACTGGAGCAAAAGAAGAGAAAAGGAGTAATGCTCTTGAGGAACTATGGATTGCAGGATTAGGGAGAAGAAGGAGCTCACAGCAGATGGCATCAGCAAAGTATTGAGATGTCAACGCACAATGTTCTTGTCAGGCTGTTTCTGTCTTTGTTTTCTGTGTTTCACACTTGTCCAAAATATTTAGATTTACTTAAAAAAAATTCTGCAGTTAACAAACACCAAAAGCAAAAAAAAATACCATTTTCACATACAGAAATAGCACATAAAACATGATTATATACGAATCTGTGAATATTATATATAGTCACATATATTACATTCATCATGTTATTTTCAAAACTGTCCTACTTGTCTGTGGTTCCTTCCAAACTTCCTTCTGTTCTTTTCTGTACATTTTCTTTTAAATGTGTCAGTGATCTTTTCTTCATCTTTTTTTTGACCAATACTATTGCCAGCCCACTTCTCCCTTCCAGCTCAGCCCTTATATTGAAAAAAAAAAGGAGAAAGAAACAAAATCTTTGCAACAAATAAGCATCATTGCACAAAACCAATCTACATATCTACCTGGTTGAGAATAGATATCTCTCTCAGTATCTTGGGTCCATTACCTCCCTGTCAGATACGCTTCATCCTTGGTCTTCCTGTGGTTGGTAATTTCATTGCTCAGAGTTCTTAAGCTTTTCACAGTTGCTTTTCTTTACAAGTGTCCAACATATTTAAATGTCTTTTCCTACCTAGTTAGAATTTATATGATACTTTAAAATTGGTAAAGGCAGCTAGGTGGTGCAGGGGATAGAACACCAGCCTTGGAATCAGGAAGACTCATCGTCCCGGATTCAAATCTGGCCTCAGACACTTGCTCACTGGGTGGCCCTGGGCAAGTCACTTAGCCCTGTTTGCATCAGTTGGAGTCAGGAGGATGGGAGTTTGAATTCAGCCTCAGACACTTGACTCTTACTAGCTGTGTGACCTTGAGCAAGTCACTTAACCCTTATTGCCTTGTGTCCAGAGCCATGTCCAGCCATCCTGATTCATAATGGGTCACTGGATCCAGATGGCCCTGGAGGAGAAAGTGAGACTGGTGTCTTAGCACAGCCCCCCTCACTCACATCCAGTTCATGTGCTTGTCATGGCATCACCTCCCTGATGTCATATTCTTCTTGGAGAACAAAGCATGAAACATCATCTGTCAAATGAGCTGGAGAAGGAAATGGCAAACCACTCTGCTATCTGCCAAGAAAACCCCATAATGGGGTCATGAGGAATCAGACACAACTGAAAACAACTGATTTAAAAAAAAAATTAAGGTTGGGAAAACAATTCACATATTTTATATAATAAATAATTTACATATATTATATAATAGGTGCTCCTATTTTATAGATCAGAAAACAGACTGAGAAAGGTTAAATGATTTATCTAGGGTCACATAGCTATTATGTATATAGGAGGAAAGAGGAAAGAGAAGAGAGGGGAAGGAAGAGGGAGAGGGAGAAGGGAGAGCCTCCTCTGTATCAGAGAGCAGGAAAATGAGGCTCAGGGAGGACATGGCCTCACTGTGTTTTGAACCCAGGCTAAAGGATTATGAATTTAAAGATAGAAGTGGTTCTTAAATCCAATGCTCTTTTATGAACACAACCCTTCCCCCATCGTTCTCCCAGAGTTCACAAAGAAGCCTCATTTCTCCACAAAGACCATATTAACTTTTAATGGTGACTATCTGTTTGGGGAATGATATGTATGACCTACTTTAAAGAAACTTGATGAATGAAAATTACAAATTTAGGAAGTAGATAAATTTGCATTATAAAAGGATTTGCTTTTCAAAAGGATTCATTAGTAATAACTCACAAATCTATAGCTTAAAGGTTTGCAAGGTACTTACAAGGAATCAGTGTCCTCATTTTACAAATGGGAAAACTGAGGCTGAGAATAGTTAGGCCACTTGCACTCATTCACAAAGTAATCAGGTGCTGAGATAGGAATTGGCATTTGGTTTATTCTGACCCAAGTCCCTGAAAGACCTCTTTTATATTATATTGTTTTTTGTTAGCTTTCTCTTAAATTGAGAAATGCTTATCTGCCTTTGTCACCAACTGGCGACACCAGTTTACTGGTCACCAGCTACTTGAAAGTTAGGCTGAGGGGTAGAGACAATTCCAGTAAAAGTATTAGGAGCTGCTTCTGTCCAATGGAAATTGGCCAGTATATTAGGACAAAATCTCTCTCTCTCTCTCTCTCTCTCTCTCTCTCTCTCTCTCTCTCTCTCTCTCTCTCTCTCTCCCCCATCTATCTATCTATCACCTACCTACCTACTTACCTACCTACTACCTATCATCTCTCTCTTTCTCTCTCTCTCTCTCTCTCTCACATACTCTCTATCTAATCTAGCTATTAGGGCAATTTCATTTAAATGACTTGCCTAGGGTCACACAGCTAGAAAAATATTGGAGGCTAAATTTGAACTCAGGTCTTCCTAACTCTGGGGAATCTTGTTTTTATTCAAAGGGGCAAAAGCTCTGACCAGATTATCAGGATGCCTGAGCTTGAATCCTATCCTTGCCAGCTTGCACAACATATTTCCCCTCCCTGGACTTCAGTCTCCTTCTCTGTAAAATAAGGGCCACTAGACTGGACAATTTCCAAGATCTCTTCCGGTTCAGAAACTTTGCCTTAATGAATCCACTCTTGCTGTGTGACAATGCAAGGAAAAATTCGATTTCTGCCTCAAACAAATCAGAGATGAAGATAAAGGGCTCCCAAAATAGTAAGGTTAACTGATGGAAAATAGGATTTGATTTTCAAAACCTTGATTTTTTTTCCACACCGGAATCTATCTCCTTAAGGAAATCCAAGTTCTCTCCCAGTTAGCTACAACAAAATATGAGTTCCTCTCTTATAGAAAATATAGCAAACTCACAGACAAAATGAAGGACCACATGAGCCAAGAGGTTGTGGTCAGCCATGTAACCACCTGATTAACAAACCATATGAGGTCAAAATCTCTACTAAGAAGCTCATGAGCCCTGGCCACAAATACAATGTTGGCTTTCTATCCCTTCTTGGATTGAACCATGGGGTTATCACGTGTACACTTGGATTGAGGGCAAAGGGGAAATGGGGACAAAGTGGAAGAAGGGAGGGAGGAGATTCCAACTGGGATGAACATGGGATCATAGGTTCTCTTTGCTCCTTCCCCAAACCCTTGTCCCATTATACTAGAATTACTGGAATGAAATCTGTTGCTGTTGGTACAGCTTGGTTCTTAAAAGCAGCTGTCGGGACTTGGAAGTTTGACAATATTTTGTAAACAAGTTTGAGGATTAACTCAAGATTGCTTCAGTTAGCCTGTAAAGGAAAGAGTATAGCACAAGGAAATAATGTGCCTGGACTTCTGGGGAGGGGGGGGGAGGTGTTGTTATGGTATGAATACTTAGTTCCCACTAGGCAGTGTGATCATTGGAAAGTTGCTTTCTCTTATCTGGGCCTCAGTTTTTCTCTATGTAAAACAAGGAGGTTGACAAAAGCCCTTCTGGTTCTCATAGTCTGTGTTCTATTGGAAAAAAATCAAGGCCCATAGATTGAGGAATGACTACATAAAGTTGTGGTCCATGGAATGAAATATTACCATATGGTGCCTGTAAGAAAAAGCAAATATGAGGAATCCAGAGAAATGTGGAAATTTTCACATAAATTGATACAAGATGAAGAAAGGAGAGCAACAAAAACAATGTACCCAATGGCTAGAAGGAAGTAAGCAGAAAGAACAAGCACAAAATGATTGAAAAATGAATTTTGCAATATTACAAATAACAAGCATGGCCCTAGAGAAGAGATGTGATAAAACTCCCGTTCCCCTCTTTTGTAGAAATGAGAGGAACACAAGTGTGTAGTGTTGTTTATATTTTCAACTTTTCCCCCATTTTTAATGTTTTACTGATTTTTTTTAAGAAAAAAATTCTTTATTTGGGATGCTTCTCTGGAGCAGGGAAGAAAAAAGGAAATAAGAAAATTTAGTTAAAATGAATGTTTTATGTTAAATGTTAAAAACACATGTTAATGTGAAAACAAAAGATATAATGTTTTAAAAATAGACTATGTTCTAGAGTCCCTTCTTTGTTATGTACACTGTGAGAAGGAGTAGATACATCTGCAAGTTCTGCTTAAATGTTTTCTCTTTGGTACAAGGAAAGGCTCCCTGGGGTGGCAGCATCAGGGAAAGAAGAGTTTATCCAGAAATATTTGCAATATTTAAAAAGGCATCAATAAAAACACATTTAAAAAATTTTAAATTTGAATTTTTCTAAATTTTAAATTAAATTAAATTTTTTTTAAAGTTCCACTTTAAATATATTTTTTTTAGGTTTTTTTTTTGCAAGGCAAATGGAGTTAAGTGGCCACACAGCTAGGTAATTATTAAGTGTCTGACACTGGATTTGAACCCAGGTACTCCTGACTCCAGGGCCGCTGCTTTATCCACTGCACCACCTAGCAGCCCTAAATTAAAATTTAAAAATTAAAAAATACATTTAGAAGAATTTTAAGGCATTAAAAAAGTTAATTTTAAAATGTCTTTGGACTCTGTTATCCTTTTTAACATCTTATGTTCCAAAGTCTCTTCTGGCTCTGGCAGTTTATGGCCTAACATTTTAAAATCTATAGCCCCTTCTACCTCTTACATTCTATGTCCTAACATTCCATGTTCTAAAAATCTAAACTCTCTTCCCTAGGCAGCTGAGATGATGCAGTGGATATAGCCCTGACCTTGGAGTAAGGGACACTTACTAGCTAGGTGACTCTGGGCAAGTCACTTAACCGCAATTACCTTCCCTACCCCTCCTATTCCAATAATAAAAATAAAGTCTCCCTGCCATTTGTGACCTAATATTCTTAGTCTCTTCCAGCTTGAACACATCATGTTCTAAAAGTCCTTCCCAGTTCTTGCAGCCAGTTGATAGTTCTATCATTGTGTCGAGGGAAATGGTAGTGATCACTGGAATCAAAACAGTCTCTTCTCTAGACAGAGTTGGAGGCAGATCTTACTCATCCCCCCAGAGGCTTGAGATAAACTTAGAGTTCATACAGTCTAACCTCCTTATTTCACAGAAGGACAACGAGGCCTGGAAAATAGAACAAATACGCAGAGTGGAAAGACCATCAGATTTGAAGGCATAGACCTTGGCTTGATGCCAATTCTACATTTACTATGGTGGGGTCTGGAGGAAACCACTTTATCCCCTGGAGATCACCATCCTTTATAAAATAAGAGTCAGATGAGATCACCATGGACTCCTTTATATCCAATCTGGAATTCTAATTCTACTGAGATCTAGGAAAAAAAGGAGGTTAATTCCTTCTTGACCCTATGGAGTATATATTATTAATAGCTGACATGGAGAGGCTGGTCTTGGAGGAGGAAGAATCTGTTTTCAAATTCTGTCTCTGATACTAGCAATATAGTGACCATTAATATAGGCCATTAATCTCCCTGAGCCTCTCTTTTTTTATATGAAATTTTCTTTTATTTTTATAATCACATGCAAATGTGATTTTCATTATTCATCCATTTGCAAATTTATGAGGTCCATATTTTTCTTACCACCCTTCTTTCCCTCCCCATTTTGGTAAAAGTTATATATGTACAATCATATTTAACATATTTCCATATTAGTTATATTGTGAAAGAGGAATTAGAACTAAGGGGAAAGAAAAATGAAACCATGAAAAAGAAAGGAAAAACATAAAAATTTTTAAAATGTGAATACAGTATGCATTCAAGCTCCATAATTTTTCCTCAGGATGTGAATGGCACAGTCCCTAGTCAGTCTCTCAGGACTGTGCTTGATCTCTGAACTGCTGAGAGGAGCTGCATCCATCTCTTAGTTCTACTCACTTCCCTCAGCATCAGTTCTTAACAAGTCTTTCAATGCTTCTCTAAAGTCTGATCACCTGAGCCTCCCTCTTAACTCAGTTTCCTCATCTAGAAAACGGGGCTAATGATAACTCTTGTCCTTAAGTCACAGGTTGTTGGAAGAATCAGATAAGGTGCTGCTTACATGGGTGATCCTGTGACACACATGGCCTTCCATTTTGTTTCCCAAACTTAATTCTTCCTTGTGACACAGAAATTCATACCTTATTGTACTTGAATGTAGGGAAACCTAGATTTCCTTCAGAGATGGCCTCCTGGGTGAAAATCGGATTCCCTTGTCCTTGTTAATTAATCTTAGGATTTCAGAGACAATTTATCATCCTCTCTGGATTGCTGTAGGAAGCAACTGAATTGAATGTATGAAAAGTGTCTTATACAGTGGGAAAGAATCTTTGTTTTGGAGTCAAAAGACTCAGAGTTAAAATCTGGATTCCAGAAAATTGATGTAACTTGTCCAGGGTCACATGTCTGAGGTAAGATCTGAACTCAGAGCTTTTAGAGTCCACAGCTACATAGATAGCTCTCTATTGTGCAACAGCTATGGCCAAGGGTGTGGATTTTACTTCTTACATTGTCACTACTGTTGAGAAAACTCCTTCTGACTTGTCTGGAATACCCCCAAGGGATCTATGGGTAGTCTGCCTCTACATTGAACAAAACTTTAAGGCCGAATGGGACCTTAGTGAGATCAGATCAACTATTTTACAAATGGAGAAACTAAGCCTCAGAGTGGGAAGTACCAAATAGAGGGAGAACCAGGATCTAAGTCTGACTGTGGAGTCCATATGATAACCTCTGTATCCCCTCCTCTGGCTGCCTCTGGCTGCCTCTGCCTGCCCAAGGCCTTGAAAGGAATTCGAATTTCTTGGCAGGAGAAATCAAAGATCATTCATCCATAGCTAGAGCACTCAGCATCAAGTTAGTCATGTTGCTGTTCCTACTCTCATTCATCCTTCGTTTAAATAAATAGATGTATTTTAAATTGAATTGGTCAGTCTATCAATCTATTAATAAAGCCTATTAAATTCCTACTAAGTCCTAGTCACTGTGTTATTTGCTGGAGTTAGAGACAAAAATGAAAAATCCGTGCTCTTGTGCCCCTTGCATTCTAGAAGGAGAGATTAAAAGTATGTAAAAAGGGGAAAGCATACATACAAAGTGGATGAAATCAAAGTAATTAAATATGAGATCATTTGAGGGGCTGTTCTTGAATTCAAATATGGCCTCAGGTACTTCTAGCTATATGACCCTGGGCAAGTCACTTCACCCTGTTTGCCTCAGTTTCCTCATCTCCAAAATGAGCTGGAGAAGGAATGGCAAGCCATCCCAGTATCTCCACCAAGAAAACCCCAAAAAGCTACATGAAGAGTTGAACATGACTGAAAATGACTAAGCAATAACAAAAAAGTTTGAGAGGGAGACAGTAATGGAGGAAAGGCATCAGGGAAGGTTTCAGGTAGAAGATGGTGCTGTCCCTTGAAAGAAGGGAGACAAAAGTAAGGTGGATAGTGGGTGGAGGCCTGGAATAAAGTCAATTCCCATATACAGAGCATCTACTAAGGCATTGGATAAGTTACCAAAGATAGTTAAGATTCAATCCTTGCTTTCATGTCATGGTTCTTATACAAATGGGTGATATGCAACCACACACCATAATTATACTTTAGAATAAAATATAAGAACTAGAGGGTGGGATCAGAAAGACATTTGGGCAACTTCACAAGGTTTTGTTTGTGTCTTTTTCATAGGTAGAAGCATCCCCACTGATTCCATGGTTTTGATGTAGGTAGTGGGTAACCCAAGCCAGGGTGATTCCTGAATCCTTCTCACCTCATTGAGGATAATTGATTCCTGGTGGGGACTGATTTGATTGGGTGAGGTCATTGTCACCTCCTTGGGAGTTTACAGTGGGGAAACACAAAAACCTTCAAAGAAACAGTTGAAAAAAACCAGAGCTAAATAGAATCAAGATCTGAGTGGGCCCCGAGGGATGACAGATATGGTAAAATCAGTAACAGAACCTGTAGAAATTCCTGGAGAGGAACCAATGTGTCCCTCATTGAGGGGGGAAACCACACATCCTGAGAAACAGCATCAGTGGAAGTAATGAGGGGAGTGAGTTCCTTATGGCACCAGAGGAACAGGAAAGGACATCATGATAATGGAGGGGAACAAACCTGGACATTCCCTTCCTACTTCTGTGAACTCATTGGATTATACAGGTCTGATGGAAACCCCAAGCATAAAATTCTTTTTCAGAGATCCCTCAACACATAGGTCTTTCAGGAAAGGGGGCAGGCAGCTCAATTGAAGATTAGGGACTGACTCTTTAGCAAACCCAAGTACACAATGTCTTCATTTCCTAAACCAGCACTATCAATCTAGAAAACTACATAGGTTCATGGTTGGGGTAAGGAAACTTTATGAAGAGACAAGGAAACTGTTTATGATCTCCTGTGAGGCTTTTTTGAGTTTTATATTGTCTGTGAGGGGAAATAAAGGTTGGACTCTGGGTCTTCACTCACTTGACTGGCTGTCCACCCAAGCCAAACCCACAGACTCTGCTCCCAGGGATTCATTCATTCCAGGTCCCATTCTTCCCATGAGAAACTTGGTGATGGAGCACCTGAGAGCCTCCAAGAGCCACCATCTTCCATTCTTTGCTGTCCATCATAGTCTATCCCCTCTCATGCAACATTCACTTTCATTTACTCATAAACTATTGTGAGATGCTTTAAATATAAGCTTTCAACCATTTCATTTTTCCCTTGAAGTCTTGTCAGTGGGAAAAGAATTACAACTCTTTCAGTTTTTATCAAAAGAACATGACTCCTGAATATGATCAGATGCACTTCCAGGAAGATTAATCCCCCAAGTGGGCCTTGAGATGGATACAAATCTGGTGTTTAAATAATGAGGATGGTGACATGCTCATGCCTCTCCTAGAAAAGGATCCATCTTATCCTTGGCACTCATTTCGTCAGGCACCAATGGTATTCAGAGCTGGGAAGTTGCCAATGGCTTTCATCAGCTGGATCCTTTCTTGGATCAATTGAGATTAATTAGAACTTCCCAATGGGTGGTCATGCCTTTTATATGGTCTCTCTGTAGGGCAGTGTTTCCAGTCTTTTTGTAGTATGTGGCACATGAGTGAATTTTCTGGCCTACATCAATGAGATTTCCCATCCTGTGCTTCTTCTTCCTTTCCCCATTTTCTGTCCACTTATAAAACATCTTTGCCTTTCATAATACCATCTCTCCCACTCACTCTCCACCTTGCAATGATTTCAGGATCAGGCAGAGTGTGATGGTGGGAACTGAACAGCAAGAGTCCAGTCTTTAAAGTATTTATAATATACTCTGCCAAGCCTAGTGAAGCTGTGTCTAATCATACGTAATGGAGGGGCTCTTCCCCTGACTTCAAAGCTTGCCCAGGTATCCTTTGACTATTTTTTCTCATCTTTTTGTGTGATGATGAAAGGTTTTTGAAGGAGGAAGAAGTACAGTGGTTTTCTGATGGGGAGGAAAGGGAGCAGCCATGGCGGAGGTCATCTTAGCCTAACCCTCATGCCACATGGCCATTGCCTCTGTTTCTTTTATTTTTTTGTATTTATTCTTTCCTGATTTTAAGTAAATAAGCACCTGAGATGGACTAGAACAAAATGTGGACTTGTGAGCTTCTAAGTGTTGTGGGGGGAGTATTAGACATCCCTTTATCAGTTGGAACCAGCAGCAACAGTAATCAAACCTGATAACCCACCATGAAGCTTGCTTGATCTAACCCAATGCATCAAGGAAGTTACTTATCTTCAAGCTATACTATACTCAGAACTGATTCCTGGAAGGGAGAAAAGGATTTGCTAGACCAGGAAATACTATGATCCATAGGGTGGGCTGGAATAGCAATCACTTTAAGTTTGAATACTTTCCCAACAACCAAGTGGAGTTGCAGATGGAAAAGTGAATGTCCTAGATTTGGGAGATGACTTTTTCAGTTGGTCTTATACTTTCTCAATAAATATTCCTTTGTAAAAGTTAATTGGTGGGGTGGTTAGGTGGTGCAGTGGATAAAACACCGGCCCTGGAGTCAGGAGTGCCTGGGTTTAAATCCGGTTTCAGACACTTAATAATTACCTAGCTGTGTGGCCTTGGGCAAGCCACTTAACCCCATTTGCCTTGCAAAAAAAAAACCCCTAAAAAAAAGTTAATTGGTTAAGTGATATTAGGGAACTGTGCACTGGCCAGTTGATATTGGGGAATATACCAGTGGGGGCTTATCAACAACAGTAGGAAATTGCATCCAAACCCTCAGAATTACTCCTAGAATCTTAGGAAAGAAATCCAGCCCCTCTCTGCAATTTTAGCCTGGCACCATGAATAGGAAATAGGAAGTAGACTAAGGATGGTCTCTACTTTTATCATCCCATCAAGAATTGAGAACTTGATAAAATCTACCTAGTCTAATCTTCTGTTCTTTTACAGATGAAGCAAGTGAGGCCCAGAGAAGTTAACTGATTTACCTAAGATCCCACAAGTGGTTAGATGAAGGAGCATTTGAACACAGGTTCCCTGATGTCAAATCCAATGCTTTTTGACTCTACCATACTTCTTAGAATGTTGGATAGGAAATCATAGGAGCCGAGCTTTCAATGCCAGAACAAAGGCCTCATCACTGGGGGCAATGAGGATATGATACCTTAAAGAGGGAGTCATCCTCAACACCAAGACAGCAGGGACCTAGAAAAATGCCTGGAACCAAACCTGAGGCAGTGGAAAGATTGTGAGCTCTGGAGTCAAAGAAACTGGGTTCAAATCTATCCTGTCACTTCCCACCTGCCTTCAGCTGTAATAATGTAAAGAAGGTGGATGGTCTCTCAGGTCCCTTCTGTCAAATGATGATGATGATGATGATGATGATGATGATGATGATGATAGCCAGCTAGTGGCTGGGTCTGGAGTCAGGAAGACCTGGGTTCAAATTTGACCTAAGACACTTACTAACTGTGTGATTCTGAGCAAGTCACTCAACCCTCTTTGCCTCAATTTCCTCATCTGTAAAATGAGCTAGAAAAGGAAATGGCAAACCATTTCAGTATCTTTGCCAAGCAAATCTCAAATGGGAACATGGAGAGTCAGATATGATTGAAAAGTAACTAACCCAAACAATCCTGACTAGCGTTTATATGGTACTCTAAGGTTCATGAAGCACTCTATATCTCTTTTATATTGTTTGATCTGCAATCTCCTTCCCCTGAACATGAACCATGACTATGGAACCTCAAAAGACAGGAAGGAGTATGGGCTGGACTTGGGATGTTGCTGAATATCCCCCTTTGGGAAAACTTAGAAACACGGAAAGCTAAGGGACTTAGTATATGGTCAGTCAACCAATAAGTATCTGCAAGTATCTATTATGTGCTAGTCTCTGTGCTAAGGATCCAAAGAAAGACAAAAACCAATTCCTGCCTTCAAGGATATCAGAGTCTAATGGGAGAAACAGAAGAGCTAGAGCTCACCATGGTAACTGTCACCTAGTAGGCATTTAATCCATGCCTATTGGCATGTCAGAGGCCGGACTTGACTGTAGGCCATCTTGGTTCCAAGATCAGCTCTCTATCCATGATGCCAGGCTGCCTTGCTTTGTCTCTAGGCATAAAACACTAAGTAAATGCCAAAGAAAACTGAAAACCATCAAGCTTTACCCCAGTATCCTGGCATATAAATAGAAATACATATAGAAACCCTTTCTTTAACCATAACTCTTATTCCCTTAGGTGTTAGGAAGATAGCAAGCTGATTATCTGATTAAAGATACAAATCATAATAAGCTTAACTCACCCAGGAGGTATTTGCATTTTAAAAGGAAAAAACCAGTCAAATTGGATAAATCTCTAATTGGTGTTTGAGGAAGGGATTTTTTCTAGTAGATATTTATTATTTGTTCCCTTTCTCTTGCCTTAGCTCAGAGGGATGGGACAGTCACTAGGCATCCCACTTCTCAAAGACTGCCAACCAACCATGGTCAAAGTCTACAGGTTTAATGTGTGATACAACATGGAAAGGAGCATTTTTTCTTTTTAGGATTTTATAAGGCAATGGGGTTAAGTGGCTTGCCCAAGGCCACACAGCTAGGTAATCACACAGCTATGTCATTATTAAGTGTCTGAGGTCGGATTTGAGCTCAGGTACTCCTGACTCCAGGGCTGGTTCTCCATCCATTGCACCACCTAGTCACCCTGGAAAGGAGCATTTTAAAAGTGGGCCCCAATAGGGGCACAATGACTAATTTTCTCAGTGTGGAATTAAAGGCATTTTCAGGGGGCAAATCTTTGAGGGATGGGAGGATCTCCTCAATACACATCAAGTCACATTATGGTGGTTAGCCCTGTAGATATCACATATATTTCTGCCCTCTTTCTATGTGAGTCTCTGTGCCCACATACACATACACACATATACACATGGAATTTCTTCTTTGTCCAGCTCTTAACCATCAAAATAAAGGTGGTGATCATTCCCTACTTTCTCTTTTCTTATTCCATTTCCCTTGCTCCAAGATTCTATTTTTTTAATCTGGATTTTTCAATAAATCAGTTAAATATTTAGTAAGTATTACTATGTGGGATGTACTGAAGAGGAACAGGAAAAAAATCCCAGTCTTTAAGCCAAAAGTGAGAATGCCCTAGAAAGTAAACAGTTTGGGGTCAAGAAGGCTGCTTTAAATCCTAGCTATACTGTGTTCTCCTTCTGGTACACATTTGTAGTTGTTCAGTCATGTCCAACTCATAGTGGGTCCATTTTTCTTGACAAAGATACTGGAGTGGTTTGGCATTTTACTCCTGCTTATTTTATAGATAAGGAAACCGAGGCAAGCAGGGTTAAGTGACTTATCCATGGGTCATACATCTATTAGGTTTCTGAAGCCAAATTTGAACTCAGATTCTCCTAATTCCAGGGCTGGTGCTCTATCTCCTGTTCCACCTAGCTGCCAATAATAATAATAATAATAATGATGATGATGATGATGATGATGATGATGATAATAATAATAATAATAATGTTTGTCCTTCCTTCTTGAAGAACACCAGAACATCAGGGAGATGATGCATGATAAGCACATGAATTAGATTTAAGTGAGAGGGGCTATACTAAATCACCAACCTCGCTTTCTCCTTTGGAACCATCTGTCCTGTGAACAGATATGAATCAGGAAGAACTGGGGTTGGCCCTGAATGAGGGGCAATCAGGGTTAAGTGACTTGCCCAAGGTCACACAGCTAGTAAACATCTGAGGCTAGATTCAAACTTCTATCTTCCTGACTCCAAGGCCAGTACTCTATCCACAGTTCCATCCAGCTGCCCCTTACCTAGCCACACTTCTTTAGACTTACTTCCTAGATTCCTCTGAATGAGAAGATAAAAATCTAGAAAGCTTAAGTGACTTACCTAAAGTCACACAATTAGGCTGTGGAAGATCTGAGATTCAGACCAAGGTTCTCTGGCTCTACGATTAGTTCTCTTTCCAAGTATCATGCTTGATTTCCTAGGAAATGCCTTTGAGGATCAAGTTACTCTGAATTAATTACTATTTACTTAGGCCTTCAATGTCATTTTGTAAGCATGTAGGGTAGTGAGGGAGCCAGTCAGTGCAGACTTGGGAGAGCCAACTGATAACTTTTCAATGTGAGCATTGACATTTACATCTCAGAAATCATCGAATGCAAAAACCAGGCTTTGATTTACTGTTTTGTCGATGATCTAGATTTAAGAATGTGATGGAGAAAATGTTAATGATGAAAATTAAGCTCCAAAGTGTGTTTTGTCTCCCTTGGCTCCCTCCTCCCAGACCTGGTTGTTAATCATTTACCAGCACACCACTGATATATGCATGTGTATGTGCTGGTATATGAACAGCAAGCCTCGTTAACATGTCATCCATATTTATAGGCAAGATTAAGGAAGCCTTGGTTTGATGGCAGAAAGTTAACCTCCTTAAGAAAAGGTTAGGGACCAGGGACTATAAACGAAAGAATCCATTCAGACAGCAAGGACAACAGTCTTACCAAGACCATAACAAAATACATACCACTTTGACATGGTTTCCGGGCATAGAGCCCTGGACTTAATATTATTATTTGAAACTCTGATATCATGACTTGGAGCCAGAACATTTGGATTTGCTTCTTCCATTTACAACCTGTATATCTTTAAGCAAGGTCTCTCTTTTTCCCTGGGCCTCTGTTTTTCCACCTGTAGGTTAAGGGTTGGAATAAATGATTTTTTTTCCAGCCCCTAAGCCTATGATTCTAAATCACTTTCACCTTCTAGACCTGTCTATATTGGGAATAGTTATGGAAAAGGATGAACTTACTCTTTTTTTTTTTAAGGTTTTTGCAAGGCAAATGGGGTTAAGTGGCTTGCCCAAGGCCACACAGCTAGGTAATTATTAAGTGTCTGAGATTGGATTTGAGCTCAGGTACTCCTGACTTCAAGGGCCGGTGCTTTACCCACTGCGCCACCTAGCCGCCCCTGAACTTACTCTTAATGTCATAGGACTGGATTGTAGGTGGTGATTGAGGGAACCAAACATATCAGGTACTTGGAAATATCTGGTAGTCATGAAGCTGATCTCTACATAGGACTTAGGTTTTTTGAGTCAATGCTTATAATATCTGAGTCTAGCAGAGTGAGGGAGCCTTGGCAATCTGGGATTTCTATGCAATCATTTATAGAACCAGAGGGCAGATGAATGAACATGGCACCTTCACCAATGTCTCAATAGAACCAGAGGGCAGATGAATGAACATGGCACCTTCACCAGTGTCTCAATTGTCATGGTTGTTGTTATTCAGTATTGCCTGATTCTACATGATCCCATTTGGGGTTTTCTTGACAGAGATACTGGAGTGATGTGCCATTTCCTTCTCCAACTCATTTGACAGATTAGGAAACTGAGGCAAACAGACTTAAGTGACTTGTCCAGTTAGCATCAAGAAGAAGAGTCTTCCTAACTCCAGATCTTGAACCCTATGAAACTATGTTGTCACCTAACTGCCCCAAAGTCTTAACTACAACTCATATTATTAGGACTTCCCCTCTTGGTGTAATGAGGTTATTTAGGGATGGGAATCAAATTCTTTGGGAAGAGAAGAAGAAAACAATCCTATTTTTTTGGCTAAATGAGTTCAGAGACAAGCCCCTACTTTTGTCTGTGTTCTGTCATAAATATGTTTGATCATCAAAATGCTCTTTGGTAGCTTTGGTTGTTATTGGGTCAATGGAAAACTATAAGCTTGCAAAACCTAGCTGTCTCTGAGAAGACAGTTTTGGTAGAAGCAAAAGTGCGGCCCACTGTTGTTCTAGAAACATGTTCCACTTGACGTTCAGGTTGCACGGGAAGTAAGAAGTTGAACTAGATGGGTACTAAAAACCATTCCACTGGGGCGGCTAGGTGGCGCAGTGGATAGAGCACCGGCCCTGGAGTCAGGAGTACCTGAGTTCAAATCCGGTCTCAGACACTTAATAATTACCTAGCTGTGTGGCCTTGGGCAAACTACTTAACCCCATTGCCTTGAAAAATCTAAAACAAACAAACCAAAAAAACCCAAAACCATTCCACCTCCTCGGATTCCTGGCTCTCCTTATTTGACATCTCAGTGGAATTCTCAATGATTTTTAGCACAGGAGGAGACTTTTGAAATCATTTAATCTAACCCTTCCCTTTGGATGTGAAGAAACAAAGATCCAGAGAGGGGAAAATGTCTTGACCAAAGTTATGTAACAACTCCATTCTTGCCTTCTTCCCAAGACCTGCTGTTTACATTTCTGGCCCATATTAGGTACTTAATGAAGGCTACTCAACTGTTCCTGCTCACCTGAGAAACAGACTTTTTTATTAGCTCTCAAGGAGTGATTTCAGACCAAATTTGATCTTTCCCAGCTTCCCAGACTATCCTGCACTCCCTATTATGATCAAATTACCCAAACTTAACTCCTTTTTTTGGATGATTAGCTTGCCTTCATTTATTATTCAACTACATGTCACCCTAAAGATTAATCATTTTTCTTTAGCAAGACAGTGGGTTGTGGTGCAAATGTGTCAGAAGGTCTGGGTTCAAGGCTTAACTCTGCCATTTATTACCAGTTAGATTTAACCTCTTTGGGTCAGTTTCCTCTCCTATAAAATGGACTGATAATAGTTTCCTTATCTACCTCATCAGACTGTCATTAGGAAAAGACTTTATAAACCAAAATAAAGTCATAGATAATGATGCTAATTTAATAATAATTTTATAATAATAATGATGATTATTTGCATTTTGAAACAATCATTTACTCACAAAATATAGCATCTTGACCACATTATTTTGCAAGAAGGTATCTAATCATGTACAAATGCATACATCTAGATTGGTAGAAGATATGAATGAATATGTTTGAGATGTGATCCTTAAATTGAGTTATTACATTAATAATTATTTATTTACAAATCTAAATGCTGTACCCCAAAATTTTCCTAGCCATGTTGATTTGATTATATCTTTATACAAGGCACAGAACAGGGTTGGTGGCAGATACAAAGATGAATAAGATTGGGTTCTTGCTCCTGAGCTTTCCATCTAATAGAGAATATAAAATATGTATTTTGTTCAGTTTTCAGGTGTGACTGACTCTTCAGGACTCCAATTGGCATTTTCTTGGTGAAGATATTGGAGTGGTTTGCTCTTTCCTACTCCAATTCATTTTACAAGTGAGAAAATGGAGGTAAGGAGGGTTAAGTGAATTGCGAGGGGTCACCCAGCTAGTAAGTGTCTGAGGCCTGGAGTTGATCTCTTCCTGACACCAGATAACCACTGTACCACCTAGATATCCTGCAAATAGGTTTATTGGTCATTCTACTACAAGGTAGAATGTACGAAGCATTACAGAATCACAGAAAGCACTATAAAACCAAATATAATTGGAGAAATAAGCAATGAGGAGGAATCAAAGGATGCAGAGATAATTTAGTTTATCTTCCTCATTTGACTGAGGCCCAGGGAAAAGTGACTTTCTTATGTATTTCAAAGGCAATGCAAATAACACAAAGTACAAAGAGAGTGGAAAGGAGAGCCCGGGATCACTGATTCTCTGATTCTTTTGATTGTGGCTTCTCCAAATTTCCTCTCACTCCAACATTTAAGATGTCTAAAAACATCACTTCCAGGATTGTCTCTTCCTCCCTCCTCTGTCACCTTCCTTTTCTCCATCCCTCTCCATCTCTCTCTCCCTTTCCCCTTATCTTTCATCTTCCACTCCTCTCCCTCTCCTTCCCTCCCTTCCTTTTTCTTTCTTTCCCTTTTTATCTCTCCTCCTTCCCTTCCTTCTTTTTCTTTCTTTCTTTCCCTTTTTATCTCTTCCTTTTTCCCCTCTCTTTTTCTTTCTTTCCTTTTTTATCTCTCCCTCTCCTTCCCTCCCTTCCTTTTTCTTTCTTTCTTTCCCTTTTTATCTCTTCCTCTTTTCCCTCCCTCCCTTTTTCTTTCTTTCCCTTTTTATCTCTTCCTCTTTTCCCTCCCTCCCTTTTTCTTTCTTTCCCTTTTTATCTCTTCCTCTTTTCCCTCCCTCCATTTTTTCTTTCTTTCCTTTTTTATCTCTCTCCCTCTCCTTCCCTCCCTTCTTTTTTCTTTCTTTCCTTTTTTATCTCTTTCTCTCCTTCCCTCCCTTCCTTTTTCTTTCTTTCCCTTTTTTATCTCTCCCTCTCCTTCCCTCCCTTCCTCTTTATTTTTTTCCCATTTTTATCTCTTGTTCTACCTCCCTCCCTCTTTATTTCTCCATCGGTCTGTCTGCTTGCCTGTTTGTCAAGCACCCTGGGGCCCTCCCAGCATGGCTTCTTAGCTACATCTCGATGCATACTATTATTGGGGTAGTTTTCTATTTAGATCCACACCTCTGAGTTTCCTGCAATGCATCTCTTTATTCTAGGCCAAGCCAGATGACACATGAATTCAAAGCAAAGATATTTAATTAGAAGAGAATAGTAGGGTGGCAAGCAAGGAATTGAATCAGGTATTAAAAACTCTTAGCCACATTCCCAAATGGCTTCCCTCCCACCAAGCAGCTCCCGGGGAGAGCTGGTGTCACCTCCCAGTTAAGCACTCTGTCTTTTCAACCCAACAGGAGGGTGAAACCTCAGTTCCCTCACAGCAAGGTGCTAAAGAAATTCATTGTAGCTCTTGGGACCCCGACTTCTTGGATCTATGACTGGGCAATCACTGAAATACCAGGCTGTTCCTTTTGCCATCATCATCAAAGTGAACAATATGCCCCAGTTTGAGACATCTCCACCATTTTCTTCCCCCCTCTGTAGCTATTGCTGCCCTCTTCTCCTCATCCATCTTGTACAACTGTGTGTGTGTGTGTGTGTGTGTGTGTGTGTGTGTGTGTGTGTGTAACAAAAGTTGCCTACCCCTATCAGAACTCTGTTCTGACTGAGATGATCAAACTGTGGAATTCATGCAAAATGTTCTATGACAAGTTTCTCTCATAAATGAAAAAAAAATGGGGATCCGGGAACAGGTACATCCATCTTATCTGTTTTTAATTAATCTCTTTTCTCTCTCTGAGAAACATGGGAAATAAGTATCATTTCTCTCTTCCTTCTTTATTTTCTCTTGCAATTTCTCTGAACATTTAATCTTTTATTCATTTCCATTTTCATCTCACCTGCAACTGCTTCCTGCAGCTCACATTTCCTTGAGTCAGTCTCTCTAGCCTCCTTCTTTCTCTCTCTCTCTCTCTCTCTCTCTCTCTCTCTCTCTCTCTCTCCCTCCCTTCTATTTCCTTCCCTCCTTTCCTCTCTTCCTTTCCTTCTCTCTCTCCCCCTCCTTCCTTTCCTTTCTCAAAATGAAGCCTTATATATCCTTTTATGCAAATATATATACACACCCACACTCCTGCAGTGTGTACAGAGAGACAAGAACCAGCTGTCTATAGATTAGCCTCCTGCCAGATTCCAGCTTCATTTTTATATAGCTTGAGAAGCGTGAAAAGTCACAGACTTGAGGGGAAAAAAAATACCCCAGCTCTTTTATAGTTCAAATTGAGTGAATTCTATGAAAGATAAATATGGTCACTTCCGAGTCGATCATGTAATTTCATTAATACTGTTATGGGCTGCCAGGATCCAGAATGCAGATTTCATGTCCATTTGCATGAACTGTTGATGCTGAAATGAAGCATTTTCTGGTGGTGCCATTTTAATTGTGGAATTATGACACTTGAGAGAGGAAGCTCGCTCACTGGGGGGTTTTAATCACCATTGCCTGCTAGGCTTCCTGGGAAACATTTGGAAAGTAAATTAACTCCTGGGAAAGGGAAAAGCTTCAGGGGCAGTGTGGTTCAACAGGCTAGGGTCTAGGGTCCCATTCATTCTTTTCATGGTGAGGGCATTTATTTGGTATTTCTATTTAATATAGAGCAACTGAGGAACATGTGTATTTGAAGGGTGGGAGGATGTATACAAAATACATACATATGTGTCTATATGTATCTTCCTTTCCCATTTTTCATAAACTTGTGACCTGGTTAAAGAGATGACGTGGGGGGCGGCCAGGTGGTGCAGTGGATAGAGCACTGGCCCTGGAGTCAGGAGGACCTGAGTTCAAATTCAGCCTCAGACACTTAATAATTGCCTGGCTGTGTGGCCTTGGGCGAGCCACTTAACCCTATTTGCCTCGCAAAAACCTTAAAAAAAAAAAGAGATGATGTGAACATTCTTGGAAAAACCAAAGGATAATTATGAAATAAGCACAATATAAGAGGATATCACTTTTTTTTGGTTAGAATGCTTTTAATGTTTGTCTATTATATATAACATTAACTCAGTTTCAAGTATACATATATTTAACCTTACAGAATGTAAGTTTGTTGAGGTTTAAGTTTCATTTTTATCTGTATTTTCTGAGCCTATCTTTGTATTTTTTGAGACACACACACACACACACACACACACACACACACACACACACACACACATCTCAAACCTGTGATTTCCTTGGTTCAGGTGAGGAAACTCTATCATTGCAGATTGAAACTGTTGGAGTACTTAAAATTTTAGAGACCTGATAGGATCAGAGAAATGTTAAGTGATTGACCCAGAACAACACTGTTAGTATCCATCAGAAGTGGGATTTCAGCCTAGATCTTTCTGATTTTGAGGCTGCCCTCTCCATTAACTACAGCAAAAAGCTTCTTCTTTTTTTTTTTTTAAAAGGTTTTTGCAAAGCAATGAGGTTAAGTGGCTCGCCCAAGGCCTCACGGCTAGGTCATTTATTAAGTGTCTGAGGCCGGATTTGAACTCAGGTATTTCTGACTCCAGGGCCAGTGGTCTAGCCACTGCACCACCTAGGCATTCTGAAGAACTTAAGTCTGTTTAAGGAGTTTGTTTGAGTTGAAAAGTTTGGAGTTCAGTCATTCTCTTCCAACCCCCAGTTGGGAAGTTAGGAAAATTTGTAAGAGCAGAGGTTAGATTCTCAAATTTTGCTCCTCTCTTTCCAGACCTCTACCTCGCCAGTCTCTTCATGCTTGAGGCAGGAATTCAGTTTACCTGGGCAACAACAGTTCAAATAATAGACAGATATTGGAATAGAAACTTAGGGGAAGAGTTCATCCTTTTGGAAGACTCCCTTCAGTCTGGGTATTCTGCTTTGAGATATTTGTAGCACCACAGCCTGTTGTCAATATTTCACTTTCCTCACATAACTCAGCCCTCCTTTTATTCCTCAAAGATTTGTGGGAAATGTCATGCTTGCTGTAACATCTGGAATCCAGACCCTCCCAAAGTCTCCCTCCTGTTTCTGAAATAGCTTCCTCCTTTTATATAAACTTTTAGTGCATGATCTAGACTCTCTCACAATTGCTTTGATTATGTAAAGGAGATAGATGTACAGGTCCTATTTGCTCTAGGTTCTGATTGATTCAGTCAAAAAATATTCTTATTAGGGGTGGCTAGGTGGCATAGTGGATAAAGTACTGGCCCTGGAGTCAGGAGTACCTGGGTTCAAATCCGGTCTCAGACACTTAATAATTACCTAGCCGTGTGGCCTTGGGTGAGCCACTTAACCCCGTTTACCTTGCAAAAAAAATATATTCTTATTTAAGAAAGTAAATTGCTTTATCTGAGTGGAGTAACCCTACTCTAAAATCAATAACCAATGATATGCTCCTATATCTTTACTTTTTCTCTTGTTAAAATTCATAATATTAATCCTCTCATATTGGACTTCCTTTGTATTTCCACTTGTGAACCCTACTTGGTCAATTAATAGATATGGGAACTAATAGGGGATACATTAGACCGCAGATGGTAGCTTCAGACAGTGTGGCCTCTTTGGAAGGGACTGGCTTCAGGATCCTTCCAGGGATCAATTATCCTCAGGGACCAGCAAAGAGTAGCATATTTATCTGAATGTAGCTTCTTTTTTTTTTTTTTAGGTCTTTTTGCAAGGCAAATGGAGTTAAGTGGCTCATCCAAGGCCACGCGGCTAGGCAATTATTAAGTGTCTGAGGTCAAATTTGAACTCAGGTCCTCCTGACTGCAGGGCCGGTGCTCTGTCCACTGCACCACCTAGCTGTCCCTGAATGTAACTTCTTAAGGACTCTAGGAAGGGATCAAAAAAAAGGGTTTCCCTCCAACCAGGAACCCTTCATCACTTGTATTCACCAAGCTTAAACCCACTTTCCCCAGGATTATGAATAGACTTTTTAAGAGAGTGTTTAATAAAAAAAAAAAAAGGAGTGTTTAATCTTGGCAAAATATTTTTTTACAAATAATTTTTACTATACCATCTCTTTTTTTTTCTTTTCTTTTTTGGGGGGGAAGGGTTGGAAGCAAGGCAATTGCGGTTAAGTGACTTGCCCAGGGTCACATAACTATTAAGTGTCAAGTTTCTAAGGCTATATTTGAACTCAAGTCCCCCTGACTCCAGGGCAGTTGCTTATTCACTGTGCCATTTAGCTGCCTCTATGTGCCATCTCACTAAATATTCCTTTTTGAAAACAAATTAAAGCTGGCTGGCAAATTAATAATCAATGAGGAGCACACCAGGTCAGAGTTTGTAAGCAACAGTAATAGATAAACTACCTTCCAACTCTTCAAGGTTAATCCATTGCCCTGAAAGATTAGGAGCAGCAGCCACCTTCCGGGGACCTGTCAAACTAGTCCCAGAGAGCCTGCTACAGTAGAAAGTAAGATTTTTGAGGGCAGGGACTTATTTGCATTTTGTCTTTGTATTCACAGAAGTGGTATAGTACCTTGTATTATTTTAGTGCTTAATGAATATTTGTTGAATTGATAAATTAATTTTATCTGCTACTTTTTACATCAATATTTATTAATGGTATTGAACTGCAATTTTCTATTTGAGTCTTACTTTTTTATTCTTAGCTTTGTCTTTGTTTTAGGGATCAGCATCACATTTACTAGGATCTATGCATCTATCTGTAAGTTATGAATGTTTGCAGCATAGAAGACTAATCAGCAGAATCCTTTATCTTTAATGAATAAAAATACTTTAAAATAGGATCCTGTTTACATTTCTACTTACTGTTGTCATATCAACATTGAATGTGCCAGTGTTTAAGTCTTCTCTTGAGGACAAGAATTGCAGCTCATACTTCTTTGATATAACTTGCAATGTCTTAGACATAGGAGCAACCAATCAAGTCTTTATGGTGCCTACTATGGACCAGGCCCGATGCAAAGAATGGATGCACAAACACAAAGGGTGAAATAAAGCTATTCAGTAAGTAAATATTTATTGATTGGCTTGTGGGTTAGCTAAAGACTTGGGAGTTGAGATCTGAGTAAGAGGGATTCATCATAGATTCATTATAGATTCCTTAGCAGGGGAGTGATGCAGTGAACATAGTGTTTGAGGAAGTTTATTTTGGCAACTTCGTGTGGGATGAACTAGAGTGGGGAGAGACTGGAGGAAGGGAGAACATTTATGAGGTTTTTGGAGGTGATCCAACTATAAAGTGATAACTTGAGTAGTGGTTGCTGAAGTTCAGGGGAATGAAAGGTAAATCAGAGAGACATTGCACATGATTTTAAGACCAGAGACAAATGGGATGCTGAGCTGGAGAGGGACTTAGAGGTCAGCTAAAGTCCAGAGTGGGACAGAGGAGAAAATGTCACAAAGATGAAAGTGTTATACATTCTGGCGATAGACTTGGGGTGTGTTTAAATGAGACAACATAATATTAAACTACTGAGCCTCTTTTGATTTCCGTGGATATGGCATGAAACCATCAAAGCTCATGTTTATGGGATCTAATGGGATGGTAGCTGAATCCAATCTCTCAGGAAGATTTTAAAACATCTTGCCCGGTGCTCCATGTTGAAAAATATCTAATATCTGATGACGAAATGCCTTCTGTTTCTCAGGTCTAATTCAAAAAGGGAATCTTTTTATATGAACAGTCATTTAAAGAATAACCACACCTCCCTTTCTTGGTTGTCATACTATATAGCAAGGGATTGCTGCCATTTTAAAGCCCTTTGACAACGAGCACCTGTCTGAGGAAGTATGTGTGTGTATGGGGTGGGGGGAGGTCTCATTTCAGCTCTACCGATTGAACAGGTTCTACCATGATTGTTTGGAAATCATAATTGATAGTATAATTATTAATACTCTGACTGAAAATTTATAGACTTAAAATTGGAAGGGAGCTTTGGAGTCACCTAATCCTATGGCCTGATTTTGCAGATGAGAAAACTGATACAGAGTAGTTAGGTGACCTTTCTGAGGTCACATCAGGAGTTGATGGCAAGTCCAGGTTTCCAACCTGGGCTCTTTGATTCCCAAACCAGCTCTCTTCCTACAGTTCCATGTTGCTGCCTAAATTCCTTAACCTAAAAATATTTGATTTTCTATAAAGAAGATGTAACAATTTGAAAACTTTTGCTTTTTTTGAGGATAGAAGCTTGTATGTTGTACATGTATTCATCCTCACGTTCTCTTAGAGAGTAGGAAAGATAGGAGGAAGGGGCTGAAATAAGAGATGAATCTAAGCTCTCAGGCTCCTGACCTATAGGACAGGAGGTCATCCACAAGCCAGACCACCCAGAGTTCTATTGTCTGGAGTGGTCCCCAGAGTCTGGCTTTTATACTTGTTGGCTAAATTACAAGGTTAACTTTCAGTCCCCTAGAGCAGCTGGAGAATGATCAGAAGAGGTGAGGAAGCAGTAGCTGCTGAAGGTCGTCATAGTCATGTCTCTTCCACCATTTTGCCAGTGGGTAATAACACCCCCACTAAGAACTCCCCTTTCTCTGTGCTTTGAGGCTGGCAAAACACTTTCCTGGAAACATACTATCAAGGGAGATGCTAATGATAATCATAATAATTATAGTATTTCAAGGTTTTCCAAGTGCTTTACAAATGTTTTTGTTTAGTTGTTTTGGTCATATCTGATTCTTTGCGATCCATTTGGATTTTGGGGGTATAGATACTGGAATGGTTTTGCCATTTCTTTCTCCAGTTCATTCTCCAGATGAGGAAACTGAGGCACACAGGGTGACTTGCCCAGGGTCACATAGTAAATGTTTAAGACCAGATTTAAACTCATAAAGATGAGTCGTCCTGATTCCAGGCCCAGCATTGTGCCATTTTATTCTCACATAACCCTGAGAAGCAGGTGTTATTATTTTTATTATTATTCTTCTTCTCATTTTACAGATGAGGGAAATGGGGCAGATGGCTTAAGGGACTTTCTCAGGAGCAAACAGGAAGAATCTGAGACTGGATTTAGACTCCGATACAAGCATTATTATGTTATAGATGAAGGAACTGAGACTGAAAGCTGAATGATATCAAATCAAAGTCTTCCAGGCTCATCAATCTAGGGATACAGAGGAGCTCAGATCATTCCCTTCATTTTACTTTGGAGAGAATGACTACCCCAAAATACAGAAGCTTTAAGTGTCAGAGACAGGATCTGAACTCAGGCCCTGGAACTTCAAAGCTGATGCTCTTTCCTGATACTTTATGCAGTTTGCTGTTGGGCTGAAAAATCACTGCTAGTGTAAATCCACCTGTCTTCCTTGCTCTATACAATTTGTCTAACCAATGGCGAGTGACAGTGCAGATGAATGGTAGAAATGGACTAAACACACCCTCCCTCTGCCAAGAGGGAGCAGTTCTTGCCATTTAAGTGGATGTGGTTTTTCCCATGTTTTGGCAGATTTCATACGTTATTAAGCACCATTTTCTTCCCTGCTCCTAAATAATTTATACTTACTGGAGCTCTGTCAGGTCTGGAACAGCACCTCAAGGATTAGGGAAAAGGTCATGAGAGAATTAAAGGCATGGCTATGAAGGATAGGAAGCAAAGTAACAGAGAGTTAAAGAGAGGAGAGACATTTAACCAAGATCTCCAGTTCCAAGGATCACAGGATAAAGAAAAATCAAGGAGCAAGGAGACACAGAGACACAATGTAGAAGGGCAAACCTAGATTGTTCCTTTTACTGGTACCATTAGTCATATGGACACTGTGGGGAGGGAAACTGGACTCTACACATTCTGAGGATTTTTCCTCCGGAAAGGTATTTCATTCTTCCTGGGCCTCCATTTCCTCGAATGGAAAACTGTCATTTGATATGGAAGAAGTATCCAAGTTTTCTCTGGTACCAATTTCTTCTTCAAGACTATGGACAAAATCCCTAATAAAGTTTAGGTTTAAAAGAGCTTGGAGGGGCGGCTAGGGGGCACAGTGGATAGAGCACTGGCCCTGGAGTCAGGAGTACCTGGGTTCAAATCTGATCTCAGACACTTAATAATGACCTAGCTGTGTGGCCTTGGGCAAGCCACTTAACCCCATTGCCTTGCAAAAAACCTAAAAGAGCTTGGAGAAAACTTAGAGATCATGACCATAGAGATTCCAGGTCCATAGGAATTCTTAAGTCTTCCTGGTGGACGTTATCACATGGAGAAACAATTATTAGAGAATCACACTTATTATCAATTAGTCAAATTCCAGAGCATAATTCTGATGTACAGAGACATTCTTTTTCTTGTTTCTTCTAGTAACTAAAGCTTTTTCTGATAAACAGACAGTATGGGAAACAAAACTGCAGAGTTCTTGAACACATCCCACAGCACTACAAAGGGCAGCCTGAACCAGATTAAAATCTAATTGGGAAATCTGGAGCAAAATAAATAAAAATGCAATAAAACATAGATAATGCTAGTATGTGACTTTTTTCTAAGTCACTATATAGCTTTATAGGGATCCTTGGTGGCCTCCCTTTAAATTTAAACCCTGCTGCCCTAGACCACCCCTCCCCCATTTTACAGAGGAGTAAATTGAGTCCCAGAAAATTTAATTGACTTTCCTAGTAATCAATTACCTTGTAATTATTACTCCTGATGTAGAATGTAAGCTATATATTCTATTGTTTAGTTGTTTTGGTCATATCTGATTCTTTGTGATCCATTTGGATCTTCTGCTATGGAATATAAGCTAGACATTCTATAATTGGAGACTGTTTCATTTTTGTCTCCATATATGTGGACATAGTAGCTAGTAAGCCAGGAAAAGCTGGATTCAAGTCCCAACTTGACACAATCCTGACTGTGTGACCCTGTGCAAGTCACCTTAACTTCTCAGTACTTCTAGGCAGTTAACACTAAAGACTACAAAAAAGGTACTGATTATATAAAGAGGGAGTTATCTCACAGGAAATTTCCCTGTTCAATTTGTACCCTTGTCCTTTGAACATCATTGATGCCTAAGAAATTCTTGTTTATTCATAAATTACCTTGCTCTTACTGGTATACCTTATTTTACTGCACTTTGCTTTATTGTGTTTTGCAGATATTGAGCTTTGTTTTTTCCAAATTGAAGGTTTGTGCCAATCCTGCATTAACATCAAATGCTGATTTATTATAATTCTCCCTATAAGTACACCATTTTCTTCCTGCAAGCAACCTCAGCCAGCAATGTATAGGATAAGAATGATTTCCTACAACAAAGAATACAGAAAAGGACTCATATAAAACTCATAGACAGTCAAGAAAAAATTTTCTTCTGGGGAATCCTCCTTCCTTGGTTGCTTCAGATTTATAGTTTCATCCTGGGTTTAAGACCCTTCTGAGGAGAGAAGAACCCTCAGGATACAAAGAAGAGCATCCGACTAATGGCACCAGATTTGTTCTTCTATATTGTGTCTCTTTATCTCATTGGTCCTTGGTCTTTCCTTATTCTGTGTTCTTTGGGTCAGCAGGTCTTGGGCAGATGTCTCTCCTCCTTGCTTGATTCTGTATTACTTTTGTGGTTGCCTCCAAGTTCATGCTGAATTGCCTTCTCTCTCTTGCCTTTGCCATCACCTACTTGCCTGCCCTCCTCGAAGCTTCATTATTCTGCTGGGAAGCCACTGTCGTCTGTGTCTTTGCTGATGCCACCAGGATCTGTTGTTACCAGGGAAATGTTATAGATCTTTTAAAGAAAGAAAGTCTGGGCCAATGTGCCTCTGGACTGGTCAATATATTTCTAGCTCTTTGTATTCCCACCCTACCTAGCTCCCCAAAACTCTTTCTGACTCTAAGTTCAATAATGCAATTTTTAAGGTTTGGTTTTTTTTGGCAAGGCAATGGGATTAAAGTGGCTTACCCAAGGCCATACAGCTAGGTAATTATTAGGTGTCTGAGGCCAGATTTGAACTCAGGTACTCCTGACTCCAGGGTTGGTGTTCCATCCTCTGTGCCACCTAGCCCCCCCAATGATGCATTTTTACAGAAAAGAAAATAGTATACTTAAAGGGAGAATTATAATAAACCAGCATTTGATGTACACGCAGAATTGGCACAAATCTTCAAGTTGTAAAAAATCCACATCTACTTAGACTTTCCCTGCATCACACAGGCATTTAAGTGAGAAGTTAGATTTGGGGTCTTATTGACACTATACCCAATGGTGCCTTTTTAAGGATGAGAAAATGGAAAATCAGAGAAGTTAAGAGGCTTGCCGTGTGTGTTTGTGTGTGTGTGTGTGTGTGTGTGTGTGTGTGTGTGTGCTTGACAGAGAGAGACAGACAGAAACAGAGACAGAAAGAGACAGAGGCAGAGATAGAGGGACAGATAGAGATAAAGACACTAAGAGACTGAGAAGAAATAGAAAGAGTCAGAGAACAGAGATAGTAGAGACTGAGACAGAGAGATAGTCATAAAGTGAGAAACAGAGAGACAGAAAGAGATAAAGAGACACCAAGTCAGATAGAGAAAACCAGAGACAGACAGAGACAGAAAGAAATAGAGACAAAGAAAGACAAGATTCACAGCAAGAGTGACAGAGTGAGCAGTACAAGCAACAGTGACTGTCAAGGGAGAGGCACAGAAAAGAGGTGACTTTTGTACCAAGATCATTGAGTACATGGAGGGAGGAAAGTATAATAGAGTTTGAGACTTGACTGACATCCTGGTATATGGAGGTCAAAGGAACAAGTAACTCAGGCCTGAGAGCATTTGGGAATTTACTGCAATCTTTGAAGTTGAGGTTGGATTTGAGCAATGTGCATGCAAACTCCTAAAAGGACAGAATTTGTTAGAGGCAGATGGAGCCAGTGACTGTTCCATTGACTGTCTCTGTCTCTCTTTCTCTCAGTCTCTGTCTATCTGTCTGTCTGTCTGTCTGTCTCTCTCTCACACACACACATATAGACATAGAAATAGACAAAGACACAGACATAGACACAGGCACATATTTTAGGCAAGCCTCAACTTCACTGACCTTCCATTGCCTCATTTTTATAAATGGCAGATTAGCATGAGTAGTGGGTAGAAAGGGTCCCCAGCTCTGCCTGGGACAGCTGAGTCAATATCTCTTATTCGCTTAGGGGCATCAGGGGAAAGAAGAAAGTAAGTCTGCAAGGAGAAAATGAACTGAGAACTGAGCTCCAGCAAAGGAGTGCCTGAGGAGAGTCATCATCCCATCATGCATTTCAAGACATTAAGATTTCCTGCTGAAGTTTCTATTGTAGTTACCTTCTTCAAGTTCTCCCCCAAAACCTGTTCTTTCTTTGTAATCAATTATCTTGTAATTATTTTACAATTGTAAATTGATAAATTGCTAAGCTATGGCATTCCATAACTGGAGACTATTTCTCTCCTTGTAATCGATTACTTTGTTTTTATTTTAGATAGTATGTCCCCTTCTATAGAATGTAAGTTCTACGGTCTATAACCAGAGACTGTTTCTTGCCTTGTAATCAAGTATCTTGCAATTTTTTTTGATCTTTATATACTTTCTATCACTGGAGGCTGTTTTTTTCTTATAATTATTTTAGATATTCATGTCCCCTGCTATAGAATGTAAACTATATGTTCCGTAACTGGAGACTCTTCCTTTCCTTATAATCAGTGACCTTATAGTTATTTTAGCTATTCATGTCTCCTATAGAATGTAAGCTATACATTCTATCACTGGAGGCTGTTTCTTTCCTTATCATTATTTTAGATATTCATGTCCCTTACGATAGAATGTAAACTATATGTTCCATAACTGGAGACTCTTTCTTTCCTTAAAATCAATGACCTTGTAATTATTTTAGCTATTCATGTAGCCTTCTGTAGATTGCAACATTCTATAACTGCTGATTGTTTCTCTCCTTGTAATTCGTTAGTTGTAATCATTGCAGATAGTCATGTCTACGTTCTATAGGATGCAAGCCATACATTCTATATCTGCAGACGGTTTCATTTTTACGTAATTATATGTGGGCATAGTGGATGGGAGCCAGGAAGAACTGGGTTCAAGTCCCACCTCTGACGGTGTGACAATTTTCTGTTCACTTACCTAAACATTTCCTGTATCATTATTGTTCCCTCAACCATTCTTCCAGAGCCTGAGTTAAAATTGGGAAGATACAAAAGAAAAAAAGGATCCAGTTCCTGCCCTCAAGGAGTTTACGTTCTAAACGAAGAGACAATAAATACTGTACTTAGATACAAGTTATCTACAAAAATGAATCACAAGGTGATTTTTTTGGGGGGAAGGGGGGAGGCAGAAGGCATCCAGTGGAGCCCCAGTGGGGGGCTTGCTCCAAGGCTGCTAATGGCAGCTGCAGAAATAGCATTTTCAGGCTCAGATGAGCTCTCTGAGAGCCAAGGTGTCATCTCTGGAGCTGTGCCTCTGTCTAATCCTGGTGCGATTGACAGTCTCACTAATGCAGGGGGTGAGATTAATTGGCGGGGCTTCATTATCAGTCACGGCAGTGACTGCCGGGCTTAGGAAGAGAACCGCCACCTCGTCTTCGTGTCTCCTTTTATTCTCTCCTCCTTTCTAACAAGCCTTTATCTAAATGCAAATGGGATTCTGGCTTTCTGATTAGGACATTATACAGTCACCCATTCCAGAAAACCACAATTAGCGGGTGATTTTATTTCTGACTCAACAGTTCTTTGTTTAGAAAGTTCGTTTGGGGTGTGATGCTCCCCTCTTCCCTGAGCAGGAGTTGCTCCTTAGATGTGTGGGGACCACAGCCAACTTTTCTTAGACTGAAGGGTGTTGGCTTTCTACTACAGGGAGGGGTGAGGGTGTGAGATTCTACCCTCAGATGTTTTTCGAAAAATATGGTGTTAAATTCTAAATATGGCAATGTTTGTGGGGTTGGAGGGAGGAGACCTTTTTTTTTGTTTTGTTTTGTTGTGTTGTTGTGATTTTTTAGGGGAGGTGGTTTGAGTGACAAGGCATGATGCAAATAATATTTTGGAAACTTTTCTCCTTTTGATTTTAAACTCCACAAAACTTTTCTCATTTTGATTTTAAACTCCACAAATACCAAATCAAATGGGAATTGCCATATAGGAAGCTGACCAGATACCAATAGCTAGCATTTCTCTATTCTCTGAAGAGTTACAAAGCACTTTATATGGATTATCTCAATTGATCTTCCCAACCTTGTAATTATTTTAGGTATTCGTGTCTTTAGGATGTGAGCTATATGTTTTATTACTGGAAATGGTTTCTTTCCTTGTCATTATTTTAGATATTCTTATTTCCTTCTATAGAATGTAAGCTTAGTGTGTGAGATACTTAAGCCACTTAAGCATTCAGTAGAAATATATGAAGTAGGTACTTTAATATCCTCATTTTACAGAGGAGTAAACTGAGGCTAAAAAGGGTCATGTGACTTGATCAGGTCACACAGTTGGAGGACTGAAAAATGTTTCCACTTGGATTTTCTTCATTCCAAGTCCAGTGCTCTCTCCATTTTACCACTGACTTGGGTCATAAAACCATGAATCTCTATTATGTACATTTTTTGTGGTTCAGTATATTGTTGTTTAGGAAGACAGGGTTACCTGTGTTGGAAAGATTTCTTTTTTTAAGGCTTTTGCAAGGCAATGGGGTTAAGTGGCTCACCCAAGGCCACACAGCTAGGTAATTATTAAGTGTCTGAGGTCAGATTTGAACTCAGATACTCCTGACTCCAGGGCCAGTGCTCCATAAACTGTGCCACCTCTGGAAAGATTTTAATAGATAGTTTCTAAAGGAAATTCAGGCAATTTCAGCTCTAGCCATAATAGGACTCCTATAGACATGTTCCAATTAAAGACATTGAATGAATTGGGTCTTCAGATAAAGCTTCTGACAAATCTGTTCCTTTAAGAAGAGAATGTATCAACAGTAAAGCATTAAAAAAATGAAATGTTGTGAAATTGTGGTGACCAAGTTTAGCCCCAAAGAACAGATATGAGAAGACACGTGCCTCAGTTCTTTGGAGAGGTGAAAAAGCTATGGGTGTGAAATATCACATACAATATAAAATTTGATTGATACAGTAATAAGTTTAGATGAATTATTTCCCCTCTATCTTTTAGTCTTTGTCATAAAAGATATTAGAAGAGAGGAAAATATGTTGGGAAATGTAGATTACATAAAACTTTAGCAACAAATTTAAAAGATAATAAAAGTACACCTGGCTCATGATGGACTATTTTGAAAGGATGATGTAAAGTGTACCTATTGAACATTAAAATTCTTTTCTCCCTCCTCTCCCCTCCCTTCTCCTGCCCTGCTCTGCCCTGCCCTTCCTTCCCTTCCAGGTTGATCCTTTTTACAATGTTGTTGTTAATGCATAGAATATTCTCTTGGTTCTCCTCCCTTTGCTCAGTATCAGATCCTGTAATTCATTCCATGCTTCTCTAGAGTTTCACCATTTATGGTTTCTTATAGAACAATAGTATTTATAATATTTATATACCATAACTTGTTCAGCCATTCCCCAATTGATGGACATCCCTTTAATTTCCAATTCTTTGCCACTACAAAAAGAGTTACCATGAATATTTTGGAACATGTGTGGCTTTTCCCAATTTTAATGATTTATGATTTTTATGATTTTTTATTGTTTATAGGCCTAGAATTGGGATTTCTGGGTTAAAGGGTATGAACAATTTTATTGCTCTTTGGGCATAGTGCCATATTGCTCTCCAGCAAGGTTGGATCCATTCACAACTCCACCAGTAATGCATCAATATCCTAATCCTCCCACAACCTTTCTAACATTGATCATTTTTCCCTTTTTCTCATCTTGGCCAATCCAGTAGTTTAGAGGTGATACTTCATAGTTGTTTTAATTTGCATTTCTTTAAACAATAATGATTTGGAGCATTTTTTCATTAATGTCTTCATTTGAAAACTATCTATTCATATCCTTTGACCATTTACCATTATTATTGGGGAATGACTTTTAACCTTATAAATTTTTTGCCGTTCTCTATACATTTTAGAAATGAGACCTTTATCAGAACTCCTAGGTGTGAAGATTGTTTCCCAGTTTTTTGCTTTCCTTCTAATTTTGACAGCATTGATTTTATTAGTGCAAACCTTTTTTAAATTTAATATAGTCAAAGCATTCATTTTGCAATTTATATTGTACTCTATTTCCATAACTCTGAGAGAATATTTCTTGGTCTATTAATTTATTTCTGGTGTCACACATTATGTCTAAATCCTATATCCGTTTTGACCTTATTTTGGTATAGGGTGTGAAATGTGGGTCTATGCTTAGTTTTTGCCATGCCATTTTCCAGTTTTCCCAATAATTTTTGTCAAATAGTGAGTTCTTATCTCAGAAGCTAATGTCTTCCCTTCTCTTTCTCTCCTTCCCTTTCATTTTTCCTTTCCTTCAAGTATATAACAGCTTTTTATTTCTCCCACACAAAAGAACTGTTTAAAACAAAAGACAAGTGCACATTAATAAAGATTTAAACATTCAGTAGAAATTTATGACTGTTATATTTTTCTAGGAGGTTGATTCTTAAACCACTGTAGCATGACACAAGTTGTGGGATGTTGAATAGGCATTTCACCTTTACCTAGACTTTGAGCCATCCAAATAATGTCCCCCAGATCTAAGTCTTCTAGCAAGATAGGTTAGGATTTTCCCTTTTTTCAGTCATTATCTTCTCTAAAAAGTGCTCTGGTAGTTGCTAGGTTAACTTTCTTTCTTGACCCTGGTTGTCCTAACTCCTTGTGTTCCCAGTTCTGTCTACCAACTCAAGCCCCCCCCCCCCCCTTACATTACATAAGAATCCTGGAACTTCTTACTAACAGAGTGATACAGATAAACCTGAGAGGATAGGGAAGGGCTCTGAAGGTATTGCCAAGAAAACTTCCATCAATCACGTCATGATATACTTTCATCATGACTGAAGTCCTTCGATGGATTTCATGCCTGAAGACTTCTAGCAGCAGCCTCCTACATAAAAGGCTCTTCAGGAAGATATTCAGTGCCAAGGAATGCTCAGATATACATGAAAGGCCAAAAAGTTGGGAAAACTTCCCAGAGCTGTACTGGTTTGCCAAATAGTGTTCCCATTTGGCCTTCTTCATCGTGCATCTCCACATGGAGGACACTAGCAACTCTCCACATGGAGGACTCTAGGGAATTGCTTCCAAGATAATCATGATAAAAATCACATAAGAGACATGTGGACCATGCATAGATATTCTGCAACCAGTTCCATTCAGCTAACCACATGATAAAGAGAAGGCTCTTTGATTGGTTTCAGAGTCATTCACAAAGCTCCTGTGAGCTTCTCTTGGTCTCAATGCTATTGGGAAATCTCGGTGACCAGTGAAGGGGCCAGAGACTTTGACCTTGTGAGTCCAAAAATTCCAAAGGGCATCTCAGCATCCCATTGTTCCAGTGTCTGGGTTGTAGGCAATGAAGCACTGATGTCTTGAAATATGAAAAGAATGATGATTTCCTTGATACGTTATTACTCCAGAGCATAGGACATCATTGTTTTGTCACTGGATTCTGATGACGCCAGAAAAGAGAGTTAAGACTAATGAATTAGTGCATCTCTGCCTCACTTAAATCCAGTTCATGGCCAAGTCAAGACATTAATCTTATGATGTTGTTTATCCTTTTCAATGAAGGATGAACAACAACAATTGTTCCATTATTCAGGTTTTGCAGCTAGCAACAAGCAAGGAATGACTTTTGAGAGTGTTTTACAGGAATACAGACCAATAGCAGCTGATATTTATGCCACATTGATACTAACCTGGTGGGACCAATGCTATATACCTAAGTTTGAAGATATTCCCACCACCACTATCCCCCAGACTAGGGTGGTATAGGAGAGAGGATACCCCTGACATATCCAAGGGAGAAAAATGTTTGTAACTTGTTCTAGGAAGATCTTTATTTATTTATTTATTTTATATTATTAAAAAAATCTTGTAATAATCATAAACTCCCCCCCCAAAAGATGAGAAACCTCAAGAAGAGATAGAGAGAAAGGAAAAAAAGTGTACTTCAATCTGTGTTCAGATTCCAAAGACCCTGTGTCTGGGATGAGTTGCCTTCCCCATCATAACCACCAGAGAAGTTGCTTCAATATTTTTCCCACAGTTGCTGTATTCCCCTCTACTCTATTCCTCCCCACTCTCATCTATTCCATTCTCTCTCCTTTCATCCTGTCCCTGTTCAGAAGTGTGTTGTATCTGAGTATCCTCTCCCATGATCTTCCCTCTCTTCTATTACCTACTCCCCTCCCTTAACCCATCCCTTTCCTCTCATTTTTCTCTAGAGTAAGCTAGATTTCTATACCCTTTTATGTGTGTATGTTATTTCCTCACTGAGCCATTTCTGAGGACAATGAAGGCTCATTCATTCCCCCCTCACCTCCCCCCATTCCACTCCATTGCCAAAGCTTTTTCTTGATTCTTACGTGAAATATCTTGGCCCCTTCTTCCTCTCCTTTCTCTTCCTCCTAGTACTTTCTTTTATCACCCACTGACTCCATCTTTTTACTATATTATACCATTATATTCAGCTCCTTCCTTTGTCTTGTCTATATATGCTCCTTCTCACAGCTCTTATAAATGAGAAAATTCATATGAGTTATCAGTATCTTCTTCCCATGCAGGAATACAAACAGTTCAACACCATTAAGTTCCTCCTAGTTAGTCCTTCTCATCCACCCCTTCTATGGTTCACCAGAGTCCTATACTTGGAGATCAACCTTTCTGTTCAGCTCTGGTCATTTCAATAGGAAAGTCTGAAAGTTGCCTGTTTCATTGAAAGGCCCTCTTTTCCCCTGAAAGAGAATGTTCAGTTTTTCTGGATAGTTGATTCTTGGTTGTTAAACCAAGATCTTTTGCCTTCCAGAATATCATATTCCAAGCCCTTTGAACCCTTAATGTAGATGCTGCCAAATCCTGTGAAATCCTGACTATAGAGCCATAGTAGTTGAATTGCTTGTTTCTGGCAGCTTTTAATATTTTCTCTTTGACTTGGGAATTTTGGAGTTTGACTATAATATTCCTGGAAGTTTTTCTTTTGGGATCTCTTTCAGGAGATGGTTGGTGAATTCCCTCAATTTCTGTTTTACCTTCTGCTTCTAGGATCTTAGGGCAATTCTGCGGCATTATTTTTTGAAAAAATGAAGTCTAGGCTCTTTTCCTGGTCATGACTTTCAGGTAGTTTAATAATTTAAAATTTTTCTTTTCTGGATCTGTTTTCAAGGTCAGTTGTTTTTCCAATGAGATATTTCACATTTTCTTCTAATTTTAGTTTTTTGGGGGGTACAGTTTTATTTCTTCCTGAGTTCTTGCAAAGTTATCAGCTTCCTTTAGTCCATTCTGCATTTGAAGGAGTTACTTTCTTCAGAGAGCTTTTTTATCTCCTTTTCCAGCTGACAAATTCTGCTTTTTAAGGCATTCTTCTCCTCATTGGTCTTTTGTGTTGCTTTTTCCATTTGGCCTAAACTGGTTTTTAACATATTATTTTCTTCAGCATTTTTTGGATTTCTTTCACCAAGATACTGACTTGGTTTTCTTTGATTTATCTGTCACTCTCATTTCTCCTCCTAATTTTTCCTCTACCTCCCTTAATTGCTTTTCAAAGTCTTTTTTGAGCTCATCCACAGCCTGAGCCCATTATCTATTTCTCTTGGAGGTTTTGGATAGAGAAGCTTCAATTTTGTCATTATATGAGTATGTATTTTGATCCTCCATAGGACCAAAGTAATTTTCTATGGTCTGATTCTTCTTTTTCTATTGTTTGCTCATTTCTTCAGCCTATAACTGATTTACCGTACTTCCAATGCTTTGGGTGGGTGGGTGGGGGTTTAGGACAACTTGCAGGGATCTTAATTCCTCTAAGGTCTTATGAGAGGCTCTGACTGCTCTCTTTCCTGTGTTCAGGCCCTCCCCTCTGCCCTGGATCTGTGAGGATGGTCCTTGCTTGGCTATGATAGTATGGAGGTCCAAACTGCAACCTGGATCTGAGTGTGGGCAAACAGCTGAGTCCTACCCCAGGGAGAGCAGAGAGATCTCTGCAGTCTCCCCTGACCCCCTTACCATCTGTGGGCTGAGTGCTCTGGTTGTGCTGGGTGGCTCTGCCAACTGCTGCTGCAGGTTCTCACTGCAGGGCTGCTCTCAGGTCGGAGCTCCCCTCTGCACACACTCTGGTGTGGCAGAGTTCTCTCACTACCCCTTCCATCTGTTCCCAATGATTAAACTTCCCTCTCTGCTACAGACCTAGGCACCTGGCCAGGCTAGGCTGAAGCTTCTTCCTAACCCCTGGTCCCAATAGAACAGACCTGTCCCAGAGATCTTTAAAGTTGTGTTGGACTGGGAAATTGTATCACTCAGTCTTTCTGTGGGTTCTGCCCCCTCTAGATTTTGACTAGATCATAATTTGATGACTTTTGGAGTTTTGTGTGGAAAGAGTTTCTGGGAATTCCTGCCTTCACACTGCCATCTTGGCTCTACCCGCTAGGAAGATCTTTGAGACAAATATCCTTTGTAAAAACTAATCTGAGGGGCCTCTAGGTGGTGTAGTAGATAAAGCACTGGCCTTGGAGTCAGGAGTACCTGGGTTCAAATCCGGTCTCAGACACTTAATAATTACCTAGCTGTGTGGCCTTGGGCAAGCCACTTAACCCCATTTGCCTTGCAAAAACATAAAAAAAAACCTAATATGATTTTTAGTGGTTATAAGGAACTAGAGTGCTATTCATTGGCAGCTTAACACATGGAAGAAACACCATGAGTAGGGCTTCTAAACTATCAAAGTGAAAAGATAAAGCCACAATGTAACAGGTCTGGTCCTTAGAAAAGGGCACAAGCATAAATCTTATTTTACAAGCCTTACCAATTTCCTGGCAATTATCTATCCATAACCTGTGATGCCTTATGTACTTTTTAGCTTCAAAACAGGAGTATGTTATACAAGATAGGAGTATTAATATGAAGAGCTTAATGGTATTTCTAAAATACTGTTTTCTAAAAACAGGACTACAGGGGCAGCAAGATGGCACAGTGGATACAGCACCGGCCCTGGAGTCAGGAGGACCTGGGTTGAAGTCCAATCTCAGACACTTAATAATTACCTGTGTGACCTTGGGCAAGTCACTTAACCCTATTGCCTTGCAAAAAACCCCCCCAAAAACAGGACTACAAAAGACACCCAAAGGCTGATTTATGTGAAAATGAAATACTTTAAAAGTTGTCTAGTTCAACTTCTTTAATGTACAAAGGAAGAGGACTGACTCTACTCAAGATCACATAATTCAGGATGGCTAGGTGGCACAGTGAATAGAGCACCAGCCCTGGAGTCAGGAGTACCTGAGTTCAAAATCCAACCTCAGACACTTAATAATTACTTAGCTGTGTGACCTTGGGCAAGCCACTTAACCCCATTGCCTTGCAAAAACCTAAAAAAAAAAATTAAAAAAAAGATCACATCATTTGATAATGGAAAAACTCGGACTTGAATTTGGATGCCTGACATCATGCAATCAATGCTTCTTTAGTTAAGTCTCTGACTTGATGGATGGATCTAGGTTGTTCAATTCCATATGAAAAAATATCAATCAATTATCCACCAGTCTTCCATGAGATAGAATCTAGCAGAGGACTCTTGGATGTTTAGGAATAGCACTTATGAGCAGTGGTGATGGTATTTGGTTTTCCCTGAGGGTCTTGCCACCTTCTTGATAGAGCAAATGCCAGAAATGATGTTACATGTCACTCATCTTTAGACAGACTGTTTTCCACAGGAAGCATTGGATTTATCTAATCGCTGCTCCTAAGAAGCAATCAGGAATCATTTCTTTTTGGAAGAATATCTATGGTTCATGATGACTTCCTGTTGCAGGAAATTTAATTAGATCATAAATAATGGTTAGGTCATTCTAAGTAAGAAATCTAAAATTTTTCTTTTTTGTGGGTGGGTCATGACAAGTGACTCAGCAGGCACATTACTAGATAGATAGACAGACCGAGTGACTCTCACCTCCCTCCCTCATTCATTCTTTCATTCATTCATTGACTACCTGGACTTTCAACTATGCACCACACATTTTCTCTAGAACACCCCCCAATGGTTCTTCCTGACTCTTCTCTAAGGTTCAATAACCAGCCAATATATAGTTTTCAGATGATCTCTAGAATTGACCATGCTGCCCTCTTCTTCATCCTCAAACAAAAACCCATCAGCCACACTTAGCCCCATCTGAATGAGGTTGACTTTTTTGGGTTTATTTATTTTGAATTTTACAATTTTTCCCCTAATCTTCCTCCCCACCCCCCACCCCCACCTCCAGAAGGCAGTTTATTAGTCTTTGTTTTATTTTAGGTTTTTTTTGCAAGGCAGTGGGGTTAAGTGGCTTGCCCAAGGCCACACAGCTAGGTAATTATTATTAAGTGTCTGAGGTCGGATTTTAACTCAGGTCCTCCTGACTCCAGGGCCGGCGCTCTATCCACTGCATCACCTAGCTGCCCCTGGTAGTCTTCACAATGTTTCCATGGTATACATTGATTTAAGTTGAATATGATGAAAGAGAAATCATATCCTTAAGGAGGAAACATAAAGTATAAGAGACAGCAGAATTACCTAGTAAGATAATGGGTTTTTTTTTTCCTCCTAAATTTAAGGTAATAGTCCTTGGTCTTTGTTCAAACTCCACAGTTCTTTCTCTGGATACAGATGGTATTCTCCATTGCAGAAAGCCCCAAATTGTCTCTGATTGTTGCACTGATGGAACGAGCAAGTCCATCAAGGTTGGTCATCACCCCCATGTTGCTGTTAGGATGTACAATGCTTTTCTGATTCTGCTCATCTCGCTGGAAGCCTCCCAAGATCTTGGCTTCATTCAGTGAGAATAAGAATAATGGTCCATTTTCAAACTATCTAATCTTGATTATCTAGGACAAATGATCCAGGCTAACATTTGAGTTTCTTTTGTCAGTACAGACCAAGTTAAGGAATTTTTAAAAAGGTCAATTGACCTACAAATGTGGATAATAATAATAAGGTATAATAACCTTCAAGTACAGATCCAAGGTAAGTGGAATGGGACTGGGGATCCAAAGGCAGCCATACGATTGAAACTTTAAAGAGAATGTAGGGAGCTGCCGAAGGAGTTCCATATTAAGGAACACACAGAATTTGGTAATAAAGAGTAAATAAATGTAAAAAAATCATTTATTAAGGACTTACTATGTGCTAGGTCCTTGGGCTATAAATCCAAAAGTGAAATGATTTCTGTCTTCCAGGAGCTCAAATTATGTTCTTATAACCCTTATAGGAGAGTGGTGACACAAGAAGGATTGTGGGGTTTTGTGTTGGGAAGTCAAAAGGATTGTGAGAAAGAAAGGAGAAGGAAAAGAGAAGAGTATGCAGAAACTGGAAGGAGGAGGAGGAGGTGGGGGAGGACAGGAGAAGAGGAAAAGAGAAGGAAAAAAGAGGAGAGGAATGAGAAGTACTAGCAGGTAGGACTGACGGCAGGCAAGAGAAGATAACAAGGGTAAAATGTATAGCATGGTTGGGACTGACTAGATATTATGGAGACCTATCTTGGGTTCTGTGACAGGAGTCCCAGAATCTCCCTCTAATAAAAACAATGAACACAGTGCTTTGCATTCTGTAATTTGATATTCATCAGATTCCCAATTTATTATCCCCATTTTACAGATGAAGAAACCAAGGTTGAGAAAATTTAAGTGACTAGTTCAAGGTCACCCAACTTTCGACTCCTAATGCTGTGCTTTTTTTTTATCTCATCATGCTACTCCCCTGGGTCATAGGTATATAGCATGCTGGATCCAGAACTGATAAGGCTCTCAGAAGCACTCTGACCCAGCCCTCTCATTTGATAGAGGTCAAAACCAGGCCCAGGAAGTGGAGCTGACTTGCCCAGGGTCTCAGAGGTTCTAAGTAGTTCTAAGAGTTAAGATTTGAATCTAGGTCCTTTGATTGCAGACCCAATATTCTATTATCTGTGCCTCTACTCCAGTAGTCTCTCTGCAGAGCAAGAGACTGGGAGTCCAATAACCTCATTTTCTTTTAATGGGGGAAAAAATAGGCTGGGAGCCATGAAGTCATTTGACCCAGATCACCAAGAGTTAATGGAGAAGCTGGGACTGAGACTTTATTATCCTGGCTGTACCTTTGCTCATACTTTACCACCTTTTCTTTCAGACTGGACCTTTTTTGCCTGCAACCATATTCCTTCCATAGACATAGAAACACTTCCTTTTCAACTGATCTACGGAAAATACAAGTTGGAGATGGAGGGAAAAGCAAAACAATCTACCTCTCTTAGAATTTCTTTTTATCCAAGAGCCCTGGAACAACCTTCTCTGACCAAATTGACAATCTGACTTTGACTGATTGGAATATAGTATCAGGAATCTTGCACTGGAAAGGACCTCTGAACTCATCTAGTCTAAGCCTCTTATTTCACAGAAGTGGAAATCGAGACCCAGTGACTTGTCCAAGGTCACATGAGAATTAAGTTAAGCTGGAGAGGAAGGATTTGAATTAAGAGTCTTTGATTCCTAATTTGAGCCTCTTTCTACAAGGTTACTCAGCCCCCAAAATGAGCGAGAGGACATGTCCCAAGACACACAGATAACGATACAGGAGGGGTGCCACCCCAAGCTTTCTGATGCCAGAGCCAATGTCCTTTTACTCCACTGTGAGTCCTGTAGATGGATATGACCCATGTGCCTTGGCAGCTTGAGTTACATGTTGAAAAGGCTTGGGTCAGCTGGCTGCTGTGATTAGCTGCATGTCCCAGGATCAGTTCCCATGGCAGAGTGGACTGGGAGGGAGGGGGTGGTCCAGGCCTGACCTTGTGTTGTTAGGTTTTGATGCAGGGCGGGGTTGGGATCCTCTTCCCTCCGAAAAATCAGACCTCCCAGAGAATGATCATTTGTAGGCATCTCTGCATATGGCCCAGCCTCCTTCCCTAGCTGTGTGACTTGGTTTTCCAATCTCTTTTCTTATTCATGTCCTTAGGCCTCTAGTTCCTTGCCCTCCTGGGACTGAGCTGCTTTCAACTAGAGGCTGCCCTGATCCACTGCCAATGTGAGAGGGACCTTGGCCCCTGTGACAGCAAATCCATCCATCGCAGCCTTGGGTTTAATTAGAACACAATGACAGATGATTAGTTTACACATCAAAGGTTGAAACAACTCAACCAGTTGGCCCCAACCCAGAGCCCATTAATGGAAGGGAGACACTGGGCCAGTAGTTTCAGCTTCTGAAGGGAAGCTACCTATAAAAAGCACAGAAAACCCATGCAGAGATGCACAGAAGGAACTCTGTTTCTCAAATGAAGAGCCAGGATCCCAACTGTTTTCTAACCTAAATTGTACAACTATCTCTGCTATCCCCTTTCCCCTTCCCCACTTTCTAGCTCAGAGTTCTCTCTGGGATCTTTACTTATAAGTTCAAATGTAGATAATTCTCAAAGGTTAGAGATTTCATTTTTATGTAAACCATGACATAGGACACTCCTAGACTCTAGGTTTATACAGATCAGCTTCTCAGTGTGGTATAGAGAAAAGAGCATGGTCTCTCAGGTCGTGGGACCTGGATTCAAAGCATCTCTGATTTGGTCAGTTTTTTCATTTGTGTCTGACTCTGTAACCTCATTTAGGGTTTTCTTGGCAAAGACACTGGAAGTGATTTGCCAATATCCTTCTCCAACTCAATTTATAGATGAGGAAACTGAGGGAAGCAGGGTTAAATGACTTGCCTAGGGTTACACAGCTAGTAAATGTCTGAGTCCACATTTGAACTTGGAAAGATGAGTCCTTCTGACTCCAGAACCAGTGCTCTGTTTGATTTGGGGCAAATCTCTTCAACTCCTTTGGTCTGAGTTCCTCTTCTTTGAAAAAGGGACACTGCACACTCCTCAAGCCCAGTTAATGTAACAAGATGATTTATATCCTGGCTCTTTAATCAGGTGAGAATACCTCTAAGTTACAAAATCAACCTATCAATCAAAGGGGTAAACTAGGTGTGAACAATTCCTAGCCTTTATTGAATCAATCAATCAAAGGATAAACTAGGGACAAACCAATGAAAGCAAATGACTCTCCAGTAAATAGCTCTTGATTGGTCAAGAGAATCATACCCTCTGAGGCTGGGATGAAACACAAGCCAATTTGGAATCCAGAATATCAATAACAGACTGGCCTGATGTAGAACAGCTCCATTAAAGCATCTGGGAGGGAACTGTGGAGCATGGATTGAGGGAGAGAGATTCTCTGACTTCCTTCCATCTCACTTGAGCAGATAATGATCTTATGAACCTCAGTAGGTCAAAAATTCAGACTTCCCATCATCACTGCGAGCATATCCTTAGAACAGTATTCATGAGCCAAGAACAATTTGTCCAAACTGTTCTTCATGTTTCCTATCACTAAATGATTCTTTCTCAAAGATGATTAATGCTGACTGACAATTGATTTCAACTAATTAATCAATATTGGGGAGAACACCAGATGGGGGCTCACGAATGATTACAATAAAGCCACACCATCCCCTCAAAAGGGATCCCTGGATTTCTACTGGGAAAAGTAGCTTACCATTCTCTGGGAAACTAATCTGCCAATGCAAGTGAGAATTGGGAAATAGAGCTTTAGGGATAATGCTACAACTGTAAAATGCAGGGGTTGGACAAAATGGCCCCTGAGGTCACTTTTAGCTCTAGAAATACAACTTAGGATTTACAGATGAAAAAACTGGGACTGCAGTTGCCCATGGTTACGTAGCTTATAAGTTTCAAAGATGGCATTTAAACCCAGGTTTCTATGGACTCCAATTTTCTTTCTCTAATACCATACTGTCCTATTTATGTCTTGGATCCCTCTAGCTCTAAAGTTTACAATTCACCTCAGCTGCATGACTACTCCTTTCCTTCTCTGATTCTGGATTCAAACTACCTGGCTTCAAATCCTACCTTTAAGTTGTATGACTTTAAGCAAGTCATTTAACTTCCATGGTTACTCTTAGAAAATGGGGTTTGGCTTAAATGGTCTCTAAGATTGTCTTCAGCTCTAAATCTGTGAACATGATTCTGGCTTCTGACACAAAGACTACCATTCTCTCATTCTCTCTCTTTGGCTCATTGCTCCTACCTGGAATTTCTCAAGGAAATCTTCAAAATAAAGCTTGCACACACTCACATACACACTCATCTATATATTTATATAACTCCATTTCTATAGATATATAGATATCTATATATGCTTTACTTTGAAGAAATATATATATCACATATATATATATAACTATATAACACATATATAGATATATATGAGTCTATGTAAGCTTTACTTTGATGTAAATCTTCAAAGTAAAGCATACATATCTATAGATCTATAGATAGAGAGCTATGTAGATATATAGATGAGTGTGTGTAAGCTTTATTTTGAAGTAAAGTACACATACACACAGTCATCTATATATCTATATAACTATCTATAGATCTATAGCTATGTATGCTTTACTTTGAAGATTTACTTCAAAGTAAAGCTTGCACACACACAGTCATCTATATGTGTATATAACTCTATATCTATAGATCTATAGATATGTACACTTCACTTTGAAGAAATATGGGTATATAGGTATGTATATACATATAAATGTATGTATATATGGATATCTATGTGTTCCCACCAAATGTGGGAAACAGGTTCACTAGCTCCTTTCCAAGGTAGCAAATGCCAGTTGGGTATGGGCTAGCCTTTATTTCACTTCACAAAATATTGAAAAATGCAAAGTACTTATAGAAACCTATTAACAGATATAGAAATACATTTAAAAAAATTTGAAACCTTTATCAGCTCCCCAGTTCTTTCAAAAGAGAACTGAATTCACATTCTGGTGAGTCCCTCTTTGCCACAGAGTCTGCCACCGTTCCTCTGGGACTTAGAATACTCAATGGTTTAGATTCTCCCAGAAGATAAATGTACTACGGGAGGTTCTTGAATAAGCAATCCCCTTCCTATAGTTTTGCCCAAATAATATCTTGGCTTTGTTCTCCAAGGAGGATGCTACTCAGGAATAATATGCATAATTCTCTAAGGGACACATTCTATAAGGAAATCTCCTTGTCTTTCACCAGAAGGTCTGGTCCTTTATTTATTTATTTAGTTAGTTTTTACAAGGCAATAGAGTTGAGTAACTTGCCCAAGGTCACAGGGCTAGGTAATTATGAAGTGTCTGAGGCCAGATTTGAACTCAGGTCCTCCTGACTCCAGGGCTAGTGCTGTATCACTGTACCTTCTACCTTCCTCTGATCTTTTAATTCTTGAATTTTACACTGAATTGAGCAGACTTGTATATATATATATATATATATATATATATATATATATATATATATGTACTTTTTTAAGACATTAACCAGCACGGGTACATTTTTTAAAAAAATCTTTGCATTTTTAAAGAGAACAGAAGGAAAGCTAGAGGGAAATCTAGATAAGTAGAGGCATTTTGAAAGTTATAACCTTGAATTTATTATATACACTTGAAGGAAAAGCAAACTATGTAATATAGAGTCATTGTTTTATATACAATCTGCATTTTCTGTTCTACTATGCAGATGGAAATGCTCATTTTATTTAGTGTTTGTAAAGAATGGAAAAAACCCTGAAATTTATTCAAACATAGCAACAGGCACAAAGAAACATGGAGATAGAGAATCTCAGCTGCATCAGGACCCCCAGGAGGATGATGCTTCCAGGTTTCAAACCTATCTAAGTAGAGCAGGCGCTGATCTATGCTACAGTGTTGTTACACCCTGGTGAAGTTGTTTCATTGGGCAGAGAAGTTAGCAGATAAGCCCCAAAGAAGGTTGAAGCAATTTGATTGTTGGGGTCTAGAATTTTCTCAGAGGTAGTGCAGTGGATGGAGCTTGACTGAAGTCAGAAGATCTTAGTTTGAGTTCCACATCAGACACTAGTTATGTGATCACTTTATTTTTTAAAAATATTTTGGGAGGGTTTGCAAGGCAATAGGTTAAGAGACTTGCCCAAGGTCATATAGCTAGGTCATTATTAAGTGTCTGAGGTCACATTTGAACTCAGGTCCTCTTGACTCCGGGGCTGATGCTCCATCCACTGTACCACCTAGCTGCCTCTGGTAACTCATTTTATCTTCTCTCTTCTTCAGTTTTCTTAGCTGCAAAATGAGGACCTAACCTAGCTCCCAGAATTATTATTAGCAATGAATGAGATTTTTTTAAGGCATTTAGCACAATGCCTGGTAAATAAATACTTTGCTCTTTCCACACATTGTTACATATTGCCATGGTAGCTAGAGAAGGATGTAATTTTACTTGAGATCAAATCCAGCCTCAGACACTTAATAATGACCTAGCTATATGACCTTCGGCAAGTCACTCAACCCCATTATCTTGCAAAAAAAAAAGGATGTAATTTTGAAGTTCATGGAGTTGATGATCTCAGGGCATGGAGTTAGATCTAGGTGACACAGTAGAGTCAGCAGGACCTGAGTTCAAATCCGACCTCAGACAATTACCTAGCTGTGTGAACTTGAGTAAGTCACTTAACCTCATTGCCCTGCAAAAAACAAAAGAAAGAAAGTGGATGAATACATGTAATTCCCATGTCTTAGTGGGGAAGGGGAAGAAGAGGGAAGAGATTAAATAATCACAGGCCCCCTCTTAAAACACAGGCTTACTAGGCTACTCATGGGTCTAACTTCTGTGCAGGGAAAGGTTAAGATAAGTTCTAAGGGTAAGGATGAGCTGATCTGTCCTTTTGCTTTGGGGCAGCTCTCCAAATGAGAGTCCATGGTTTTGAATCCCATTCAGAAGTTCTGTATGACCCCCAAAAAAGAGTACCAGGGGACATAAACATAACCCACAGAAAAATATCCCTCAGATGCCCTCTGTCCTTCATTCTGTTATGTGATCAAGATTGATCATGCATCATCTCATTCAATAATATAATTATTTTATCTTGGGCCCCTTGTTTCTTCTCTTCCTTCCTTCCTTCTCACTGAAAATTGCTGTTTAATGGAAAACCTGACAAAGTGCTTCCTCTTAGCAGTTCAGAGATCAAGGATGATCCCGAGGGACCTGCTATGGATATTGCCATCCACATTCAGAGGGGAAAAAAATACAGAATCTGAATGCATGTTACGTTCACTTTTTTAGAACTTCTCTTATGTTTTTCCTTTCTATCTCATGGTTTTCTTTCTTTCCCTTTTGTCCTAATTTCTCACAATCAAAACGACTAATATGTAAAAATGTTAAACATAAATGTATTTGTACAACTTTTACCAGACTATTCGCTGCCAAGGGGAGGTGGAAGGGAAAGGAAGGTGGTAGGAAAATAAAGGATTCATAAATTGGCATACAGATGAATGCTGAAAAACTATCGTTGCTTGTATTTGTAAAAATAAAATAAAATTTCAATTAAAAAAAGGGCAGGGGAGAGAGAAAATCTAGCAAAGAGTGATCAGGAAAAAGGTTAGAAGGAAAATTTCAAGTAAGGTCACTTTGATTGAAGGAGAATGTTTCTTAGCAAAAGTTTGGGGAAGAAGTTGAAATTATAGGCCGAAATGAGCCTGAGATTATTTTTAGGTTTCATTCAATTCAACAGGTATTTATCAAGCGTCTACTATGGAGGGGGTGGCTAGGTGTCCAGTGGATAGAGCACCTACCCTGGAGTCAGGAGGACCTTAACCTCATTACCTTGCAAAAATTAAAAAAAAAACATCTACTATGTTCCAGGTACCACTGGAGGTTCAAGGAGACAGTACAAGGAACCCGGATGCTGGGTTCAAGACCCTCTTCATCAAACTCTCAGTTTTCTCCATCTGTAAAATGAGAGGATTAGACTGGATAACCTATCAGGTCTCTTCTTGCTCTATATTTATGAAACTGTGAAACAAAAATTAAACAGTATCTACTCTCAAAGAACTTACATTCTGCTGGAGGGGAATCACATAGGTACAGGAATTCCCCATATCAACATTGCCTTATAATTATCTTATCTTGGGTCCCTTGATTCTCCTCCTCTTTCTTCCTTCCCTCCTGAAAATTGCTGTTGATTAGAAAACCTAGCAAAGAGTTCCTCTCAATAGTACAGTGAGTTCCAAAGTTTCAGAGTATAGAATAAAAATAACAGCTAATATATTATATATAAATAATATATAATACATATATATATTTATATATGTATTATAAAGTACTCTGCAAATATCTCCTTTGAAATATGTTAAACATTATTGAACATGTACAACCTAGATCAGGAGGGAAGAGAAAAGAGAAAGAGCTAGAAAAATGTGGAATTCAATAGCTTACAAAGAAATGAATGTTGAAATATCTTTGCATGCAAATGGAAAAGATAAAATGAAATCATATTAAAAAACTCCCCAAATATCTCCTTTAGTCCTCATAACAACCCTGTGAGGTAGATGCTGTTATTACCTCCATTTCACAATTGAGGAAATGGAGGCAAATAGAGGTTAAATGTCTAGGGTCACAGAGAGAGCAACTGTCTAAAGCCAAGTATGAACTCATATCTTCCTTAATCCAAGCCCAGCACTCAATTTGCTGTGCTACCTACAAATAATTTTTTATTTATGTTTTATTTTTCCAATTATGTTACAAAAATTTTACATTTATCCATTTGCAGATTTATAAGTTCCACAATTTTCTTCTCCCCTCCCTTCCCACCCTTCTCCCCTTAGCTGTGATAGCAATCTAGTAAGCATCTACAAATAATTCTTAAAGTGGGAATAGGGGAATATTAAGCACTTGGGAGAATCAGAAAAGGAGGGCTTATGTGTGAGGTGGTACCTGGGTTTCAATTTGAAAGGATGGGGAGAGGCTCTTCTTCATCTACATTCTACCCCATTCTTTGTGGCTAACCGAAAGATGTCACAACTGCAAGCAAAATGGGTCTATGCTTTCAACCACCTCACCCATTTCTGGCTGTTATCCCATCACACCTGAGGTAGAGAGAAGCTGAGTGTACCAGGGCCCAGAAGCCATTTGATTGTTTGTTTTGAATTGATCACTCAGTTCAGTTAAACAGTTGGTTAATTCAGTTAGAGGGGAAAATCAGTTGGACTGAATTGATGAATTGTCCGCCTCTATTGCCCATTTGACTTTGTCTATGTTCCCAACAGTGGAACCAGTTGTGTGCAGAAACACAGTCTGAGTGAGATCATAGGGCTAGAGAATGTTAGAACTGGATGGGACCTTTGGATTCATCCATTCGCCTGTGAGGAACTCTTAATCCTATTTTCCTATTTTAAGACAACTCAGAGAAAGAGTTTGGGGGCCCATAGCAGAGAAGTGGCAAGAGGGGCCTGGGTCCTTCTTCAATTCCAGCTTGTGGTCACAAATCAGGAGTTCAAGGAACAATTTATTAACTATTAATCCCCTTTACAAAATCTTGTGCTCAAATTATCCCCATATATTTGTGCTTTCCAAGAAGGGCTCTATGAATTCCAATCTTCATAGGCCCTTGCTATGTTCTTTCCTCTCTCCACTCCTAGCTAGCTGAGTCTGAGAATCTTGATTCAAATGTCAACTCCAACATTTAATGAACTACATGACCTTAAACAAATCACTCAGTCTCCCTTATCCATAAAACAGAGATCACAATAGTACCTGTCTAATTTTAGAGTGTTGGGAGGATCAATTGAGACAGTATCTGGTAAACTGTAGGTACTTAGAGATGCTTATTTCATTCCCTTTCCTTTTCTACTTAGGCCCATGTAAAGCCATAACCATAAGGACATGGAACAATGAACCACAAGGAACTTTTGTTCCTCCTGCCATAGGTGAAAGAGCATAGAAAATGCAAGGAAAATTGAATGCAACATTGTAAGCTCAAGGAGTCCAAGAACCAGGGGTCTCACCAGAATCCTTGGGTAGCAAAGCCCAGTTTGGGAGGCCATAGTCACACTTCTGCTAGTGCTATATCTTCTCAGGAAATGTAAAAGCTATTTATTATCAGTTGGTTAAATGACATCTAGGATATCTCTATGTATATATTTGTTCATGTATGTATATGTGTATTATATCATACTTTAAGATTTTTTTTGTTTTGTTTTTTAGTTTTTGCAAGGCAAATGGGGTTAAGTGGCTTGCCCAAAGCCACACAGCTAGGTAATTATTAAGTGTCTGAGGCTGGATTTGAACCCAAGTACCCGACTCCAGGGCCAGTGCTCTTTCCATTGCGCCACCTAGCCGCTCCATACTTTAAGATTTAAGAAAACTATTTCAGCATTCATTTCTTTGTAAGCTTTTGAATTCCACATTTTCTAGCTCTTTCCCTTTTCGCTTCCCTCCTGATCTAGGTTGTACATGTTCAATCATGTTTAACATATTTTAGAGGAGATATTTGCAGAGTGCTTTGCAAATCTTTGAGTGCCACATAATGCACATAGATACATAGAGATATACTTGGGGAAGAATAAATGATCATATTGAGGTTGTATTAACTGTTACTGGTGAACAGATATCATGGAAAACATGCTGGAGTAAGGACTTGAGTCAACAATATTAGAAAAGAATCCCCAACCCCCCTAAAAGTACCCCTAGAACCTTTAAGGGAGAGGTATACGAAACCTTGCCCTGATGATCACATTTGTCATTGCAAGTAGGAGCTAAGGGCCCTTACAGCTTATTTAGGCTATTTTTTAGGGTTTTTTTCCTAGCAAGGCAAATGGGGTTAAGTGGCTTGCCCAAGGCCACACAGCTAGGTAATTATTAAGTGTCTGAGGTCGGATTTGAACTCAGGGACTCCTGACTCCAGGGCTCTATCCACTTCACCACCTAGCCACCCCTATTCAGGCTATTTTTATTTAGTTTATGAAACCTATATGTTCCATACAGTTCATAATGGGTAAATAAAATTTACATTAAGCAAAATTATTTATATATATATTTTATTATGGTATGTTATTAATATGACATATTATTATATTAATATTAATAGAATAATGTTTGTTTATTATTTATTACATTAATCAGCATTATCTGCGATGATATCCAAAATGTTTCTACATGTTTAGAGTAAAGGTCCTAGATTTGATTCCAACTCTGCCTATATGAACTCTCTTTATGTCTCCAACTCCTAGCTATAAAACAAAGGGTTTTACTTAGATTGCTAAGGCCACTTTCAGCTCAAAACCTATGAGCCTAAGGGTCAGAGCAGGATTCAAGTGCAGGTCCTCCTGACCCCAATTCTAGCCTTTCATCTACCACACTAACACTGATCTGATGCCCTTGAAGAAGCTTCCAGCAGCTCCAGCTCCCATATTGCAAAGAGATCTCATCCCTTATAGGTTTCTAGTTCCTGTAATATGGTTTTAAGTAAACCACAGAAAAGGTTCTCCAAAGGATTTGGTTGTTGATCCTGTAACATAGGATGGTGTGTTGAGGAGAAGGCCCCAGCAAGTGGCCCCAGCTGCTGTGAGCCAAGCAATCCCCCACCACCCTGGATGATTATCATAAAAGGAGCCCATTGATCTGGCGAATTAGGAAGCCTTCTCAGGCACTAGGGTGATTAGCACAATTTACAGCTAAGCACTTATCAGCTTCATTGCTTAATTAACAATGTAAATATCTTTCTAAATGACATTTTATAATCAGGAACAGACCCTCTAGTATTTGTCCTGTTCTCTGTTAATTTCTTTCCCAGATGTGTCGATAGTCTATAATCTGTCCTCTGTGCTGACCATCACGTCTTGGATCCTATAGGATAAAGCCATTGTCTAGGCCCCACAGTCTCCTCTTTCTTGAAATACCAAGGGTCTGTTCTGTCCTCCTCTCCCAGGCCCAGAATGTACAGTCTGCCGATTGAATTGCCAATTAAAAGTACTTAATTAGTCGTGAAAGGGGCGTTCTGTCATGTTCTGGATTCCCAACTATTTTTTTTTTTATTTATGTGCTCAGCAGGATAAGTAAGTCATCTTAAATTAGCGTCACATTTTCTCTCTGAAGAGCATGTGAGAAGTGAGCTATTAGGAGTAGAAACTTCATACAATATTTGTGTACACCAGCCATGGATCTGCTGAGAATCCTGGCAAATACATATGCTAGGCAAATGGGATTACTTTTCAGATTTCTTTGGGCTCCTTATCACTTCCAAGTGAATGATGCTTGTGATTGGGTTAACTGAGGATCATATTTGACTCCACCAAGCATAGATGTAAGGCATTTGCTGCTTGCTTTCTTTTTTATTTTGTTTTAACTTCCAACTCCATCTGTTACTTGGAGTATCAGTATCATACTATACCATACAAGTCTCATAACAGTATCATACCATATGATTATCTTCATCTGAGATCCAATTTGTCTATGTGCAATTAAGTCTTTGCAGATTCCTGGTTGCAGAAAGGTCAAAGAAATTTACCATTACTAAAAAAGATGTTCAGTCAACTCTAGAGACTGTTTCAGCTTATATAATTATTCAGGTTATCCCTCCTCTTTCTCGTTCTAAATACTTGCCTCTTTGTGGGGTTGCAATGAGCGTCTTCAGTTCCTAGTCCCAAAGAAAACATGATTCTAGGATAGAGAAATATAAAGGCTCTTTTGGCATTAACAGATTAAGCTCAAAGTCTAAAAGTGACTTATAGGTAGTAAGTAGCAGAATTGAGATTTGAACCCTAGTCTTTTTTTCTCAAATCTAGTTTGCTTCTCACTACATCTCATTTTCTGTCTGTGTTTTAGGGGTATGTGGGACAAAACCATTATCCACAGCTGGATTCCCAATGATCTATAGATTATTAATTTTTTTACAGCTGGGGGGGCAGAGAGAGAGAGAGAGAGACAGAGAGAGACAGAGAAAGACAGAGAGAGACAGAGAGAACCAGAGACTAAGAGAGACAGAGAAAGAGACAGAACAGAGAGAGAGACAGAGTGACAGAGAAAACCAGAGAGAAAGAGCTACAGAAAGACACACATAGACAGACAGACAGAGATACACAGAGAGAAAACCAAATGGAGGCAGTAGACCTAAAGAAAAAAAACAGAAACCATGAATCAGAGATGATGGAGGATGTTAGGGAGCACTGGGAAGGACCAATCAAATGATCAGGAGAAGTGATACTGAAATGAGAGGCTCATAGGAACATTGATCTTGAGCTGGAAGAGACCTGGGAGGTATTTTGTCCACCACCACCACTATTACCCTCCCATTTTACAAATGGAGACCAAGGTCAAGGAAAGCTGACTTTCTTAAGATTACAGATAGCTAGTATTAGACTTGAACATGAATTCAGATATTCTCACAGAGTTGATGCTCATTCCTCTTTTCTAGGCTTTCCAAAGCCAGAATTAAAAGACTAGAAGAAAAGTCGAGGTGCCAGGAGTTCAGGGGGGTCATAGAGAAGTGAAATGGGCTATACAATGTGGTCTCTGCCATAAATTTCTTAAGACTCAAAGGAGATAAGGCACTTTATAAATCTAGTCACTCTATGAAAGTTGGCAACTATAATTATTCTTGCCTAGCCCTTAGTCATCAAATGGATGTTGACTTAGATAAACTGAAGCTTGGGAAAGACCTTCATTTAGAGAGGTCAAAATCACTCACTGCATGCTAGGCCATCACCAATTGTCCTTGCCATTGGACTTTGATGACTTTGGAGGACAGAGTGAGGCTGAAGACATTATGCTGCTGTACTTCACTCACTTAAATCCAATTCACTTGCAAATCTAGATATCACTCTCAAGATGTCATTAATTCTCTTTGAGAAGGAAGGACAAACAACAACTAATCCTTATCATTATGTAAGTCATGTCCCTCTTTTATTTCTTAAAGGTATTCACTTGTCATAAGCTGGAGTGTAGAACTTTTGGCTACACAGTTGCCCTTGAAGGGTTTCCATGACCAAAGAATCCATCTCTTAAGGGTTGATCTGCTGATAATGAGCATGTGCCCATGGGCAGTAGACACACTGTCATTAGAATTGCATAAAAAGCCCTTTTGACCTTGGCAGAATCTGCTCAAAGTTTGTGTCTTGCTGGCCAAGCCTTTGAGAACTTCTAGTGACCTCCATGCCATGATGACCATTCTAGTAGAGCTTCTATGGTGGGGCCCTTGTCAAATGTCTTTAACACTTGTAGAGGATGGCTAGGACAAAACCCAAAGGGGGGGTCATGGCAGTGTCAGAGGAAAGAATGGGGCATATTTGAGAGATGTTAACAATGATAAAATGGACAGGTGTCGACCACAGAGTAGATGTGAAATCCAACATGACACCTAGGTTTTGAGCTGGGGTGGGGGGGTGCTGGGAGTGAAAACTGAAAGGGGATAAAATATCTTTCTTGGTATTCTCTACTGCTAGCTCCTTCCCATAGCAGCTAGGTGGTGGATAGAGTTCTGGACCTGGAGTGAGGAAGTCTTGAGCTCAAATCCAACCTCAGATACTAGTCGTGTGACACTGAGCAAGTCATTTTTCCTCTGTTACCTCAGTTTCTTCATCTGTCAAATGGAGATAATAATAGCACCTATCTCTCTGGGTTATTGTGAGGATCAAATAAAATAATAATTGTAAAGTGCTTCATACCACACCTAGAACATAGCCAGCTCTACATGAATGTTATTATCATTATTACTATTATTCCCTCTGGGCTTACCTTTCACTTACAGAGAGCATGGACATAATTTTTTTTTAAATTTTGTCTTCCATACTACAATGTGAACAATTTGGGGCAAGTGCTGGTTTTTTCCTTTTCTTTGTATCCCCTAGAATGCCAAATAATGGGGTTCCATAGTAATCACTTAATGAATGCTTGTAGTTAAGGTTCCCTCCAGTTCTAAATTCTGCAGTCCATCTACCTCAGTTTCATGGCTTATTGGGCATCTACTTGCACTATAGCTTGTGCTTGCTGAGGTGGTGGGAATTTGCTTGAGGAAGGCGACTGTAGTGACCATGTGCTAATAGCCCAGGAATCTCTGTAGAGGGCGTGGCATCTGGGCCTCTATGACAAGCCAGGCTTGTGCACCCTCTTCTGGGCTCTGCTAGGCTTGCAGGCTAGGTTAATACCTCTTTGGCTTGCTACAGCTCTGAAAAGCAGATTTAAAAAAAATACTTGCTGGTACCTCTGTTGAGTTTGATGGGAAAGGCTAAAATAAGGTTTAGAGATATCTCACTTTTACTCCTCTACCTAGTTTCTGCTCATTACCATGAGTGATCAGGAATTTATGTGATGGATCTCATACAACAAAGTTTCATCCACAAATCCGCAGAGTAGAATATAGCACAGCACAGATTCTGGAGTCTTGGCACCTGAATTTAATTCCTGGGTCTTACACTCATGAAATACATGACTCTGGCTAAGTAATCTTACCTCTCTGGGACTCAGTCTCCTGATCTGTAAAATTAAGAGGATGAACCAGATGTCTTCTGAAGTCTCTTTAACTCTAAATCTGATTCTTCGCCCTTATGCTACAGATAAATGACCTCTTATTTGTGTGAGATGCAAATGTGAGGATTAGTAAATCGAGTGGTTCAACTGAGAGATGGCCACTATAGCTGAGGCAGCTGAAAGGGAGGGTTTTGTAAAAGACTAGGGAAATCTAGGAAATTGAAAAAAATAAGTTAAAATATGATGGGATGAGGGACGGTTAGGTGGCACAGTGGATAGAGCACAGGCCCTGGAGTCAAGAGTACCTGAGTTCAAATACGGCCCCAGGCACTTAATTACCTAGCTGTGTGGCCTTGGGCAAGTCACTTAACCCCATTTGCCTTGCAAAAAAACCCCCTAAAAAAACCATGATGGGATGAATTAAAGGCAGAAGAAATTTGGCCCAAATCAAGAGCAGGCACTGGGACAAATGAAATGGAGAAAGGAAATTGGCAGTCAGAGATGCTAAGTGATGGAGAGGTCATCCAAGTGACTGACTGGAGGCCTAGTGTCTCAATCGGCCCTTCTGGCTGCTTCCTCACTCTGTCTTCTAGAATGGTCCAGACACTTAAGCATCCTGTGGGTTCTAGGCTGTCTGTTCCCTAGAATTGGTTCCTACTCTTACAGGAAGCACATCAAAACCTTTGTGGCTAGAATAGAACTTCCCATAACAGCTAGGTGGTGGATAGAGTTCTGGACTTGGAGTGAGGAAGTCTTGAGCTCAAATCCAACCTCAGATACTAGTCGTGTGACACTGAGCAAAAGTCATTTTTCCTCTGTTACCTCAGTTTCTTCATCTGTCAAATGGAGATAATAATAGCACCTATCTCTCTGGGTTATTGTGAGGATCAAATAAAATAATCTGTAAAGTGCTTCATACCACACCTAGAACATAGCCAGCTCTATATGAATGTTAATATTATTACTATTCCCTCTGGGCTTACCTTTCACTTACAGAGAGCATGGACATATTTTTTTTGTTAAATTTTGTCTTCCATACTATAATGTGAACAACTTGGGGAAAGTGTTGGGTTTTTTTCTTTTCTTTGTATCCCCCAGAACGTGTTTGAGTGTATGAGACATTCTAATGCAGGCATGGGAGTGGACTAAGTCATATTCTCTTACTTAAAGTCGACCACATGATGCCTGTGACTTGAGTGCTGAAACTTTAGAAAGATATATATTTCTAAATTTATATTTAGAAATATATATATATATATATATAGTTAGAAATGTATATGTTCTTTATTTGCATTCTAGGCAAACCAGAGTGAAAAATGGAAATTTGATGATAAAGGAGAAATGATCCGGCAACGTCAGGGAAACATTCCTTTTAAAAGAACAGCCCCAGCTTCCCAGTTATGGGCCAATAGATATGAATGAACAAATTCATTTCAGATGGCATCTGTTATGTTGGTCCTCAAATATCCTGAATATTGGTCTGTAAGCAAGAAAACCAGGGCAAATCCCTGACAAAGCTGGGAAGCCTAATAAAAAGCTCCCCCTTGGTATGTCTCCTACTTTCTATCTTTTGCCCAAGTATCATTTTATTCTTATCCCTCTCAAATGCTAGGTATTCATTGCCCTCAGGTCCAATCCTTTAATACTCCACTGCTATATAGACTTATCCAGCTATACCTTATGCCCATTTTGGCAGGTCTGTCTAAAAAGGTCAGAATCAGAGTCTAGCTTGGTAGAAAAGAGGAAAGGTTTAGAGAGGCAAAGCTACCAAAGGTTCCAACCATAGACATTAGAGCTGGAAGAAAGCATAGATAGAGTCCAGTTCAACTGTTTCAATTAAAAAAAAAGAGAAAGCCATTCCCTAGGGAAGCTAAGTGACTTACCCAGGCTCACGTGGTCAGTAAACAGCAGCCAGAATTTGAACTTCAAAATAAACTCAATGCTGTTTTAAAGAGCAACTAGATTTCTATAGCACATTTACAAAGTATTTTACATGTTAGCTCATTTACTTTTTTTTTGGCAAGGCAATGGGTTTAAGTGACCTATTCAAGGTCACACAGCTAGATAATTAGTATCTGAGGTCACATTTGAACTCAAGTCCTCCTGACTCCAGGGCTGGGTCTCTATCACCTAGTTGCCTCTCTATCTCATTTAATCTTAATAACAGAGGTATTATTACTCCTATTTTATAACTGAGGAAACTGAGGCAACCAAGTGAAAAGACTTGCCCAGAATCACACAGTTAGAAAGTAGCTGAATCTTGATTTGAACCCAGCTCTTTCTGACTCTAGGATCAGTTCTCTTTGATGCCTCTTTTTGTACTCTACCTTGCCTTCTTCTCAAGGCAAAAGACATAGATTCTAGGGTCTGGGAGTGCAGAGTAAGAAAGAGGAGCACTATGGTGCAGGAAGTAGGAGAGACTGGGATCTGATCACAGGAAGGAGATGGTTTACCCTCTCCTTCTAGACTCTCTACTATCAGGGCAATGTCCGCAGCTCCCACAATCAATCAACATTTATGCAAATTTATTAATTCTTAGTTCTTAGTAGTCATGGGAGCAGCTAGGTGGTGCAGGGAGAGGCAGCTAGGAAGCTCAGTGGATAGAGCACTGGCCCTGGAGTCAGGAGGATCTAAGTTCAAATATGACCTCAGACAATAATTATTTAGCTGTGTGACCTTGGGCAAGTCACTTAACCTCCATTACCTTAAATAAATAAAATTTAAAAAATTCTTAGTAGTCACTAGTACCAACACTCACTGGGGATGCAAAGGGCAAAAAAACAAAAAGGCTCCTGCCCTCAAGAAGCTTACATTCTAATGGAAAAGACAAAACGTAAATAAATCAGTACATACAAGATAGACAGAATAGATGGAAGGAAGCTGTTGAGGGGGAGGCACTAATGGATGAGGGGGACATGGGAAAAGTTTTCTGAGTCTTAAAGGAACCCAGCTCTGTACTTGCAGTTTCCTTCCAGGTACAGGAAATCTGCCTGAGACCTAGGATTATTTTGGTTTTTTTTATTATACATTTTTTATTTTTATTTTATTTATTATATATGATATATGATATTAATTATATGATATGATATATGATATGATATGATATTATAATGTTTTATTATATTTTCAGTGTCCAAAACAATGTCCAGCACAGAGTAGATATTTAATAGGAGGCTTAGAGAAGGAGCATGGCAATGTGGATAGAGCTCTGGACCTGAAGTTAGACCTAAATTCAGATCTCACCTTAGAAACTTACTAGCTGCGCAACCCTGGGCAATCACTTAAATTATTTGCCTCAGTTTCTCTGTCTGTAAAATGGGGATGATAACATTACCTACCTCATAGTGGCTTTGTGAGACTACAATGAGATAATATAATAAATGGAAAATGTTTTTGCTATCTTGAATAGGGTATTACACTTCAGGTACTTACTGACTGTGATCCTGGCTATGTCATTTTCCTTCTCTATGCCCCACTTTCTTCAAATGAGAGGGTTGGACTAGATGATCTCTAAGATCTAAGATCTATAATCTATAGATTATTGGGGTCCTCCCAGACCCTAGAATCTATATCATCTGTCTTGAGAAACTTCAATCTATAATCCTAGAAAATGGTCTTTTAAAATATTTAGGAGCCTCAGAAAAGGATGGTTTAACAGTATGGGGGACAACAGTCAATGTTTCAAGTAAGAAATGACAAAAATATTTCAGAGACAGATAAAGAGCTAGAATGACCTTTAAGACAAGCTAACCCAACCCCCTCATTTTACAGGTAAAGAAACTGAGGCTTTGAGAGGGGAAGATGACATTGGAGTGGGGATTCCTTCTAAGTTCTGACCCATTCTTTTCTTGTGGGTTCAAACTCACTGATCAATTCTGGTTCTGGATTCATTGTGTCCTTTACCACATCACATTGCATTTACTGAGGTAGGAAAGAGTTAAAGAGGATGACAGACTGAGCACAGTATAGAGTTATTCTGTGGCTAGAAAGGATATTTATGATATAATCACCCAATGCTCAATTTTTTGCCTGGAGTTCAAACTAATGACACAGCCTACAAGACTGACCTAAGAGCTGAGGTCATTCTGGAAGGGGGTTCAGGTCATCTACCCCCAACTAATCAAAACTCTAGTTTAAATGAGCCACTCTTTTTTAGGAGGACAGATGCTGGAGAAAAGGCAACATTAATTAGGGGAGACCTCATTTTCATGAATGAGGTTATCTCCCCGGAAAGAAATGTGGATTCAGGGGGTAGATAATAGACCATTTAAGCTCCCTGTGGCTCAACTTGAAATTAATGGAGAGAGAAGAAGAAATGGTAAGATGTGGTCGTAAATAAAATCCAGAAAGTACGAGTCCTTTGGTGGGGGAGGGAAAGGGAAATTATGAGACCTTGATGTTTAAACCTGGGGTCTCTAAATGTGATCAAAAAGCCAAAAGCTTTGAAAATCCTAAAAGGAAAAGAGTCATCTGCCCAATTTCAAAGTATAAGTTAATCATTGCCTTCTGCCATCAAGGAAAGCTGAGCCTTGCTTATCTTCATCATCATCGATATTACTCCTAGACCTAGTCCACGAGGGCCATCTCCAATAGTCCTGAGTCATATCTGATCACTGAACCCAGATAGCTCTGGAGGAGAAAGTGAGACTTCTCTCATTTAAATCCAATTCTCTCGTATATCATTATCTTCTTTGAGAATGAAGGACGAAAAACAAAAAGGTCTAATCTGTTCCAGGTGGGAAGATTTGAACTATTTCTTTCGGTCTTGCCCAAGGGAGGGGGCTGTACCTAAGGGTCCTACCATGACATAAGTTATGACTATTGAAGTCACTGTCATTTGAGGAAGGTTGTTGATAACCTGACGAATATCCAAAGGATAGAAAACAGATCAGCAAAGAACCCGGAGACCTCAATATGAAGACTATATGAAGGGTGTTTAGCCTAGAGAAGAGAAGGTTTAATATAGATGGGAGAAACAGGCTGCCATCAAGACACCTAGGGGAGAAATGAGCCTGGAGCTTGTTCACTCAATAATCAGTTATTCAAATGTGAGATGGGTTATCTCTGGAAGTCATGGCTTCCCCTTATTTGAAACAAAGGTTTGATAAGGGGTTTGACACAGAAGGCATTTCATTTTCACTTCTGACTTAGGTAAGATGGCCCTAGAGGTTCCTTCTAGGTCTGCAATTCCATGATGAATGATTCCAAGATGAAATTTCTGGGCTGGAATCCCTTTCTCTATTATTTGCAAGCTTTACGACCTTGGGTTCCCTCAATCTATAATATGAGATTCATTCAATCATTTAATATTTGTTATATATCTACTATGTGCTAGGTGCTGCGGATACAAAAAAGTCAAAAAGCAGTTCCTCTACTCTAGAAGTCAACCATCTAATGGAAAATTGGATGGGCTGGGTACCCTCAGAGGTCCATTCCTGCTCTAGGATTAACATAGTTTGCAGCATATACACTCAGGAGTATATATATATGTCCAACACACATATCTATATGTATATAGATGTGAAGACATATAGATATATAGATACTCATATATACAGATATATGTGTCAAATGGGTAGTGGGTGAGTGCTAAATTATTTGAACATGGTCATCTCCAGGAAAACAGCTGCTTCTCTATATGTTTAGATAGTAAATAAAATCCACAATGATTTCATTGAATCCTGTCCTGAATGGGTTATGGATTATATTTCATTTTGTTGTATTTTATTCATGTATTATATTTTATCATTTATCCATCTGGATTGTACTTCAGCACTGAGTAACCCAACATTGTGGGGGCCTTGGATGTTAAATTAAAAGATGGCCTGGAAGAGCCTCTCCTTGGAGGCTGGTGTCCCATGGGGCCCTCAAAGCCCATTCATGTCACACTATTATATTTTATTATTATACTTATTGGTACATTGTAGTCATAAATAAATATTAAATTCTACATGTGACCCTTGGTAAGTCTTGGTTAGGCAGTGGGACCCCAGAAGAGTTAAAAGACTGGACACCCATGTTTTAGACTTTGGAAAACCATGCATGGCATAATTAGAAACTATCATTTAAATATATTTTATTAGTCAGAATATCTTATTTACTATATTGCTCAGTAATACTATGTAGTATCTTAAGTTAAGTATTTGTGATTTCATTAGTGGGGAACTCCCTTCACCCCCACTGAGTTGTAATTTAGTAAAAAAAAAGTTTGAAGTATACTGAGATTATAAATCTTGCTCAGGGTCACACACCTCATCAGAGCTGGGATTTGAACTCAATCTTTTCTGACACCCAGTCCTATATCTAACATTAAATCCAATTGCTTCATTTAATAGAATTTTAAAAATCTTTCTTGTTTTCAAAGGGGTGGACTTGGAAAGAATAATTCAGAGATGCAAGAATTGCTAGCTCTGAGGCAAGAATGGGGGGACTACTTATCTGTTTTTTGTTTTTGTTTTATATCAGAGAGAAAATAGGGCAGAGTGCACAGAGAGAGATGACTAAGGTACAAACCTGTTTTCAGGCACATATGAGCAGTGTGACTGCTGGGAAAATCACGAAACTTCTTCAAGATTTTGTCCGTTTAAGAAAACCAAACTGGAGAGGATGTGGCATGATCTTGAAACCAAGCAGACAGGTGGTCAAGTTCCCTCTCTGAGACTATTGACTGTATGACCTTAGGGCAAATCACCTAACCTTCTCAGGGTTTTAGATCAGTGGTGTCAAACTCAAATACAAACCTGAACCTTTAAACCATCAGTACAGGCTGCATATTGACTTAGAAAAATCATATATTACCACTATCTCTGTTCTATTGTATTTCATTTATTTTGTCATATTCCCCAAGTACATTTTGATCTGTTTTGGATTCTACTCCAACCATTGAGGGCCATAATACAACGTGGTGCTCCATTGTAGGTAAATAAAATTCTTAACCTGGGATTCTAAATTTTTTTTCCAAAAAAATATACCAATGACTATATTTTAATATTATTGATTGCCTTTGTATTTTTATTTCGGGAATTTAAAAATATGATTCAGAGAAGTTTCCCTACCCTTCACCAGGTTGTTAAAGGAGTCTAGTACACATGAGAATGTTTGTCCTTCATTCTCGAAGACCATGACATAGGGCGGGTGATGTCATGACCAGAATGTGAATTGGATTTGAGGGAGGGGGCTATGCTAAGTCATTAGCTCCAGAGCTATCTGGGTCCAGTGGCCAGATATGAATTGGAATGACTGGAAATGGCCTTAGATACGAGGTAATCAGGGTTAAGTGATTTTCTGGAAGTCACACAACTAGGAAGAGTCAAGTATCTGAGGCTGGATTCAAACTCCTGTCTCCTGACTTCAAGGCCAGTGCTCTACCCACTGTGCCACCTAGTTGCCCTAGGACACATACATAAAGGGAGGAAGAACCCCTGTTTAAGAATAAATAGTAATAATATATAAACATGCAGAACTCATATCAGATTGCTTACCATATAAGGGAGAGAGGAGAGGAAAAGGGAAGGGATAGAATTGGGAACTCAAAACTAAAAAAAAATTAATGTTAAAATTGTTTTTACATATAATTGGGAAAAAATAAAATATTATTTATTTATGAGGCAATTGGGGTTAGGTCTTTCCTAGGTTCACAGTTAGTGTCAAGTGTCTGAGACTGGATTTGAACTCAGGTCCTTCTGACTCCCTTTGGTGCTCTATCCACATCATCTAACTGCCCCTAAAATTTTTTTTTTAAAAAAAGACTAAATTGCAAAAAAAGAGATGACCTACACTAACAGAGGGAGTGGGAGTTCTCTAGACCCATGAATCACTAGTCCAAAATCAATTCCTCAAAAAAAAAATATTTTTTAATCCTTGGCTCATTTCATCCACTAAATCAACCAGGATTATCAAGTCCTTACTATGTGCCAATCATTAAACTTCACTCTGAGAGATAAAAACAAGGAAACATCCTTTGCCCTCAGTGAGCTTCCATTCTAAGATACTAGCAGGAAAGATACTAGATACATTGGAAGACTTTAAACCAAGATGATAATAATACGTGCTTTCATCTGAGTCTTGGAGCCATCCTGTGAGTTAGGAGGTTTGTCCAGATTCTCACCCAGTTACTAATAATGGACAACCAGGTGGACAGAATGCCAAACCATGTAGTCAGGAGGACCTGAGCTCAGATCAGATCCCAGGCACTAGTTATGTGACCCTGGGAAAGTTACTCAACTTAGTTTTTTTTTTTTTATTAATTAATTAATTTTGAATTTTACAATTTTTCCCTTAATCTTGTTTCCCTCTCCCCACCCTCCACAGAAGGCAGTCTGTTAGTCTTTACATTGTTCTCATGGTATACACTGATATAAATTTTTTGTTTCTTAATTTCTTCCTACCTCAGTTTCTTTATTTTTTTAGGTTTTTGCAAGGCAGATGGGGTTAAGTGGCTTGCCCAAGGCCACACAGCTAGGTAATTATTAAGTGTCTGAGACTGGATTTGAACCCAGGTACTCCTGACTCCAGGGCTGGTGCTAAATCCACTATGCCACCTAGCTGCCCCCACACTGATATAAGTTGAATGTGATGAGAGAAAAATCATATCCTTAAGAAAGAAAGATAAAGCATAAGAGATAGCAAGATTATATAATAAGATAACTTTCTTTTTAAATTAAAGGTAATAGTCTTTGGTCTTTGTTCAAACTCCACAATTCATTCTCTGGCTACAGATGGTATTCTCCAATGCAGACACTCCAAAATTGTGCCTAATTGTTGCACTGATGGAATGAGCAAGTCCATTAAGACTGATCATCACCCCCATGTTGCTGTTAGGCTGGTCTTCTGGTTCTGCTCATCTTGCTCAGCATCTGTTCATACAAATCTTTTCAGGCTTTACTTAATTTTGGAAGGAAATGGTCAACCATTTCAACATCTTTGCCTAGAAAATAGTGTCATGAAGAGTCAGACACAACTGAAATGACTTAACAACAGCTCCATAACCAGTAAGACCTGTAGACAGGTATCTAGAATAAGGGGTAGCACTAGGCCAGGTCCTAGAATAAGACAAGTAGCACTAAACCAGGTCCTTTTGGCTTCCTTAGCTTCCCTGGGACCATTTTCTCCCCTGTCTCTAGGGTCACAACTGTTTGATCTTCCAAACCTGCCCCAGCAAAGGTCTTTGGGACTTTTCTTAATATCCTCATAAGAAAATGAAATTAAGAACAGATTATTGTAAAAGACACAGGAGATGACTAATAATACTCGCTCCCTTCCCTTCACTAGGACATCCATTTCTCCACCTTCCCAGCTCTGGGAGCCCTAATTGAATCAACATTTCCAGTGCCTTTTAAAAGAATATGTCAATGGATTAATTTTGTTCCTCTCCTATCTTGGTGCCTGACATCCACTCTTTTACTAATTATATTCCTATTTTAGAATATTAGCTCCTTGAGAGAAGGAACATTGTATTCTTGACTCTTAGAATCGAGCAAGCCCTAAAAAAAATCTGCAATTCATTTATTCACTCAATTTCCCTCTTCTTACCTCCCCAACTCTTGCTCCATTTTACAGATGAGAGAACTGAGACCCAGGAAAATTAAGTGACTCCCTCAAAATAGCAAAGTCATTAGCATCAGAAGCAGGATGACCCCACTGGAGCACCCCATTCCCTGATGTAATAACTAGCATTTCTATGAACTATACCAGGATGCTTTCTTCTAAGAAAAAACAAAAATCTGTCATTTGAGAAAAAAAATCTTTAGTAGAAGCTCAGAATTCTGGAGCCTTGAGAGTTCCTCTGAACCATTTCTATTTGGGGATGTGCTGGGGAAAAGGAGGATGTTCTCATCTCCATGTGTTTTCCTTTTTTCTCCCTAGTCTCCTATTTTGGCACATTCATTCCTCACCCCATGCCCCTTTAAATGCCAGGCTCTGGCAAGATCTGAGACATGCAAATTGCAACCGGGTAAATAGCAACTTTGCATAATTTGAATGGGAGAAAGCAAGCAGGAGAAATCTGAGATCCTGGAGGGGGGGGGAAGCTGAGGCAGACGGAGGGTCTTAAGTGCTTTCGTCAAAGGGTTTATTATGCTTATTAAATCTATTCTATATTGATGAATTCATTTGAATTATTTACATGGTCAGCCTGGGAGACAATGGCTAGATTTAATCACTGATGCAAATGGATCCTTGCTTCTTTAGAGCTGAAATGGGGATTTTTAAAAGTAAAAAAAAAAAATACAACCTACATGCTTCTACCAGGAAAAATTTTGAATTTTTATTTTGCTCTAAATATGGGGTTGTAAACCCAAGGGTGTCAATTGAAGTGACGGTGTCAAATTTCAAAAGAAAACAGAGACATTTTTCTTAGCAAGGCAAATTAGCTGCCCTGGAAGAACATGACTTGAACACATAACTCTTTGGTGACAGATTCTTTCAATGTAACATTTTTTTTTTTTTAAAAAAAAAGCTTCCCTTTCTTCTCTCTATGCTCAAATAATGGGGTGAAGGTAATGATGAGGGGGTCTGTTTCTCTGATCCTGGGGAGTAATAAAAGAAAAGTGAGCTTGAGTTTCATCCATGAGAATCTCTGGGGGAGTCTGCCATAATTTTTGTGTGATTCTAAAGAACAGGGGCAGACTGTAGGATAGGAGATAAAGAGGTATAGCTATTCTGGAAAGACACATATTCAAATCCTGCTTCTGACACAACTGAGGTTGGACTCTGGGAGAATCATTTAACCATTTAACCTTTGTGAGGCTCAAGAAATACCTTGGGACTTTTTCAGCAAGTCATAAAGAATAAGGATAGTTAGCATTTATATAGCTATTTAAAATTTGCCAGGTTCTTTTTAGATACTACCTCTTTTGATCCTTACATCAATCCTAGGAGATAGTAGCTGTTATCATTTCTTGTTTTACAGATGAGGAAACTGAAGCTGCTGGACCCCCCAGACTCTCCCAAGTCACAATTCTTCTTCATCTGCAAAAACTAAAATACATTTATGAGATCAGTTGACCAGTTGACCATACCTTCCTCTTCCTCTTCCCTACCTGTCTTCCATTCCTTCCTTTCTTCCTTTCTCTCTCTCTCTCTCTCTCTCTCTCTCTCTCTCTCTCTCTCTCTGTCTTTTTTGGCAAGGAAATGGGGTTAAGTGACTTGCCCAAGGTCACACAGCTAGGTAATTGTTAAGTGTCTGAGGTCATATTTGAACTCAGGTCCTCCTGTCTCCAGAGCTGATACCCTATCCACTGTGCCACCTAGTTTCCCCTATTTATTTTCCTTCCTTCCTTCCTTCCGCTTTCTTTTTTATTTTTTGCTAGGTAATAGGGCTAAATGACTTGCCCAAGGTCACATAGCTAGGTAACTGTTAAGTGTCTGAGGTCAAATTTGAATTCAGATTCTCCTGATCCCTGGGCCTGTGCTCTATCTGTGTGCCAACTAGCTAGGGATTATTTGTTCCATGAGGCTTTTCTTGATCTTCCCCAATTATTAGCATTCTCCTCCTCTTGAAACTGCACATAGTAGGAAGTTAATAATAAATAAATAAATAAATAAATAAATAAATAAATAAATAAAGATAATAAATGTGGATAGGTTTCAATTCAATTATCATTGTTTTGAAAACTATTCTTTAAAGCATAAAATTCCTTTTTTTTTAAAAAACAAACAAAAACTTGGAGACTGATCAAATCCAAAGGTCCGTCTTCCTTTTTTATTTTGATTTGAGGTGAGGGAGAGAAGTCTTCATTTTTTGATCTTCCTGTAGGAAACATTTTCTAATCACCTCGGTGTTTTGTGAGTGGTAGCATCTCTTGTTTGTTCTGTGATGGCAGAAAGGGAGGGCATGAATGACTCTGAAGGCACAGCTTCTCCAAGGTAAAGGGAACAGTTTGCTTCCTGAATATTTTATGAGATTTTGGTATTAGAACAACATTTCTGATTCAGGAACACGGTGATCTGGGAACAATAGAAGAGGGATGAAAGAACGGATGGCAAAATTTCTTGCAAAATATTAAGCTTGATCAAATAAAACAAAAGAAAAATCTGGTGTTTTCCCAAGGGTTAAACAAAAGAGAAGCAGGAAAACCAGCAGAGGTTCTTCCTAACAGCAGACTGTGCCTAATAATGACTTTAAAAGCTTAATGATTTATTGATTGGATCTGTGTTAATGGTGTACCCTGGTTGGGTGTAAATAAGAAAGTTGATTTGCTGGAGAGACGAGTTTGTTAGTCTGTATGTTTTAGGTACACTCAGTTCATTTCTATGAGGAGAGAGTTAATTGGGAATTATTTCTGGAAGGGACGACCTGTTCCAGAGGAAAGTGTCCAGAATTTGGAATCTGGAGTCAGAAAGACCAGAGTTCAATTCTTGCCTTGTTATATGACTGTGGGCAAGTCGCTTACATGCTTAGTCTTAGTTTCCTCATTCGTAAAAAGGGAATAATAATCATACAAACTTTGTCATGAAGATCAAATGAGATAATGTATGCAAAGACAAAGTGCTCCCTAAATGCAAGGTATTATTATTACTATTATTATTTTATAGATTAAAAAAAACTAGGGCAAACAGGGTGAAGTGACTTACCCAGAGTCACACAGCTAGCCATTGTTTGAGGTCACATTTGAACATGACTTCTGGACTCTAGACTCTAGACTCTAGACCTGGCCTCTATACACTGTGTCACCTAGCTGCCCTGGACTATCATTATTGTCCATTAACTAATTTCCCTGCTCCAGTCCCTTATCCAGTCTTCACATTACTGCCCAATTTATCTTCCCAAGATATTTCTCTGATCATGATACTAATTACTTAAACAAAAACCTAAACCCTTCATTGTTCGCCAAAATGCTTTATAAATTTCTTATTCTTGCATTTATGCTTAATAAATATTTTCATCCATTCATTCATCCATTTTTTCATTCAATAAAAAATTTAAAAATTTTTAATTCAAAACAAATTTATTCAAAACTCAAATAATATAGGTATTTCCATATATATAGTGGTTCAGAAAAATAAGGATCAAAATGAAACTGATTCAATACTGTAAACAGCTTGCTTTTCTTTTACAATATAAATTATATTCTAAATAATACTAATATCAAAGATAATAAATTGAAATGTGTAACTTTCTAAGCTTCTATACTTGTCTGTGATATTAATTTTTCTTTGCTTCATTTAAAAAATGCTTCAATTGCCCTTTTCTCTTTTTTTTCTGTATGTTTGCATATTTTGGGGGGGATATATGTATTATTGGGCATTGACTTTTGAGTTTTTGACACTATAAAAGAATTTCTCTACATAAGTGTGTGTGTATATATATATATATATATATATATATATATGTATATATATTCTTTTTCTTGGTGGGACTGGTAAAGAATGACTGAACCAATTCACAACTCCACCAACAATGTATTAATATGACTGCTCCAGTGCTTTCAATATTTGTCATTTTGTCAATCTAATGAAAACGAGGTGGAAGCTGTTTTAACTTACAGTTCTCTAATTATTAATGATTTGGTGGATTTTTTATATGATGTTGATAGTTTGAATTTCTTCTTCTGAAAATTGTCTGTTTATATCCTGTGATTGTTTATCTAGGAAACATGGCTCTTAACAAGCATTTACTAAGTGCCCACTGGTAGAAAGATGGAAAACCCTCTAGAATTAATCCCTGCCCTCAGGAAAATTACATTTTATTAGAAAGAAAAAGAAATGAGAACAAATAGAAATGAATAAAAATATATATATGCATATATGGAGGATCAAGAGGGTGCTAAATGAGATTAGGAGGTGGCACCTGAGCATGATCTCCAAGGAAGAGGGGTTTTCTAAGAGGAAAAAATGAGGAGGGATTAGCTTGCCCAGGATGATTACATTGAAGAAGATATTAGGGAAGGTCTGAGAATCAAAAGTCAGTTTGGAGGAAAAAAACTAGGTAGTGCTCTTTGTTCCTCTTCAAAAGATTGCAACATGCTCATTGAATGAATCCCCATCAGAAAAAGGAGATGAAGTGACGTGATAATTTTTGCTTTTAAGAAACGTGCACATAAAAAAAAAAGAAAAGTGCACATGGAAGGGAAACTCCTCATTTCAAGTAAATTGATATAATCCTAGAGATGAGATAGTGCAAGAGAAGCAGAGCCAACAATCCAACTTCCATGCATTTATGTCACTAGGAACTATAGCATCTCTGAGCACTGGGTTTGTCTTTGCATAAAGCTTCATCTTCATTTCTTTCAAGATATAAAAGTTGTATTTAAATCAATTCAGAGCATTATGTTAGCTTTGAATATGAGTGAGCTGGGGGGGGGGGTTGTCTCTTTAATAAGACAGTACTATTCCATTTCCAGAGTGGTCATGGAACCATTTTTGTCTCTGATGAAATCCCACAATTCTTTCTCTCAATTATAATTATAGATGGGTCTAAAAGGAAATAAGCCTGCATTACTGTCATAGCAATTCTTTTGACAGGTGCTATGGGACTATGGTTTGATGCAATGATGCAAATCCAAGGAGAGGCACAGAATCCTTCCTTGGAAGATTCCCATCCAGGCTTCCTCATGATAAAAGAGGCTTGGGAAAAATGGGGTTCCTTGGAGGAGTTTGGGGCTTACAAATCTCTACTTTTAATCCCTTTGAAATTTTAGTGTTAAGGTCCAAATATTGAAATGTTTCTGATGAGAAAATTTGGTGGGAAGAATTTGACTGGGGCAGGAGGGAAAGATTAGGGAAATTTGTGGGAAGGCAAGTTGGGAATTTGGAGGGGGAAAGTTGGTAGGAAGATAACGGAGGAATTCAGTGGCAAAAGAAGCTGAGGAAAGGAAACTGGGGGCAAGAAATAAAAGTGGAAGGTATAGGGAATGTGGTGGGGAAAGAAAGTTGATGGTGAAGAATTTGAGAGGGAGGAAGGTGCTAGGGCAGAAATGAGGCTATTTGTTAGCAATAGCAGTTGGGGGGAAGAAAGACAGGTAGGGAAGAGGCAATTGATGGAGAAGAATTTGATGGGGAAATGGGAAAGGGAGAAGACTAAGGCATCTGCTGGCAGGAAATATTGGGGGAAAACTGGTGAGAAGAGGAAACCAAGGCATGCTTTATCTCATCAATGACTTTGTTATAGAAGGATCCAAGGAGTTTGGAAGGGAGAAGTTGGAGAGAAAGAGAGATGTTTGATGAGGAGTAAAGGGACCAGGAGGAATGGGTGAGGGGAGACATGCAGAATATGGTGGGGATGGGAAAGTGGTGGGAAAGGTTAAGGGGGAGCAACTTGGGAATTTGGAGGTGATGGTGATGGGCAGGTAAAATCGGTGGGTTGGCCAGGGGCGTGGTCCCCCTACGCCCCGCCCTGTCCCAGATTGGATTGACAGGCCCGCCGAGCCCCGGAGGCCGGCCGCCGGGCGGCCGCAGTTCCAGCGAAGGCCGGCAGAGGGCGCTGGCGGCAGCGCGCGGTTCCCCGTCTCTCCTCCCCCCCGCCCGGAGCAGGAGCGAGGCGAGGCTCGCGTGCGCATGACCGCCCGGCGCGCGCCCGCACGCGCCCGCACGCGCCCGCACGCGCCCCCCGCCCCAGTGCGCAGACGCGAGCTCGCCGCGGCGCCCGGCAGCCGTGGTGGTGGGCGCCGTCCGTGCGGTGGTCGCCGCCGCCGCCGCCGCCGCCGCCCCTGCCAGGCGGACGTCCCCTAGGACCGCTCGTGGCCACCCTCCCGCGGAGCAGGTCAGAGCCGGGCCGGAGCGGCCGCGGTGGGGGAGGGGAGGCCCGCCCTCCGCGCGCATGCGCAGCCCGCGGGGCGCGCCCGGGCCTTTAGAATTGGCGGGTGGGGGTCGCCCCGGAGGCCGCCCCCCCGGGGCGCGGGGCTGTAGAACGAGGGACCCCTCCTTTATAGCGGGGAGCCCGAGGCCCAGGGAGGTGACGCCCCCCTCCCCCGCTCCAGTCGCGTCACGTGCCCGCCATGACGTCACCTCCCTGACGTCATCGCCTCCCCGAACCCCGGCCGCATCCCGGGGTACCCCGGCCCCCCATGGGCGGAGTCGCCCCGCCTCAGCCCTCGAGAGGTAAACCCAGGCAGCTGTGCAGGGGCCGAACCCCCGGGGGGGTTCCTTGGGGAGTCCACTCCACTGCGGGGGCCCGAGACCTGCCCCTCGTTTTACAGAGGAGGAAACTGAGGCCGCTTGTCCGGCGGGTAGTCCCTGAACTCGGGTCCTCGGACCAGAGCCAGCCCCCCCATGCAACTCTGTTGACACTGCCTTTTCTCCTTGACCTTGACCCTGACCCCGACTCTGCACTTAGAGCTCCGGCCCTAAGAGAGCCGCAGTGATTGGGAAGTTCACCACGCCCCGACCTCGATGGATTTGAGGTTCAGCTCTTCAGAAAGAAAAGATAGAAGTGGCGAGGCTGTGCAAGGAACAAGGCGGCTCCGGGTTCAGAGCCTGCGTTAGCTCTCGTGCTGACATTCCTGCTGGCTCTGCATTCAAGATCCATCCTTACCGCAGTGACCCCACCAAACCTGGCAGATACTGTCAGAGAGATAACAAGAGATTTGATGACCTCTAGGTAGATGACCCCTTGCAAAAGAAATCAAAGGGAACGTCCCAGAAGGTTGGGGGGAGGGGAGAAAGAGGGGGAGTCTAGAAAGGGACTGGATATATCATAAATTGGTAATGGGCTTTTTTGGGGGGGTTCTTGTTTATTTATTTTTCAGACCACAGTTGTATAAACTACATCCCAGGTGAAAACTGTTTTCAAATTAATTTTAACATTTATTTAGTTTGGGGGAAGCAGAGACAGAATCTACAGAATCCTGGAGTTAGAGGACCTGGCTTTCCAATCTGACTTGCTGACATGATGCCTGTCCTACTTGTCTGATCTCTGGCAGGTCACTTAGCCTTTCTGGCCCTCAATTTCCTCATTTGTAATTTTAGATTTGAAGTAGACTGCCTCTTAAGTCTTTCTAACCCCAGAGCTTTAAGGATGCTATGAATTAGCTGTTAGACCTGAAAGGGAAATGACTTGAAGTACAGCAGCTTTCCCACCATGGATGAACATGGACTTCCCAAGAGATTCACCTTTTACTTAATTATTTTGGGTAACTAGTGCTAAACTCAGCTGTTTCTGTTCTTCTGAAGCATTAGAACTGCCTCCACCTTCAAAATTTTAGTGCCCTAGGGCAAAGTGCTTATTGTCCTACCCTAGTTACGAGTCCTTTTAGCATCTAAGTAAGTCCAAAGTTGGTTGTGCTACTATTTTGGAAGAGTAGGAAGACTAATATAATGTTAGGTTACAATTTTGGGAATGATAGTATAGCATCTAAGGCTACTCAGCTCATCACAAACCCACATAGTAAATTAAATTAGCAATTAAATCTACATATATCAGCGATTGGATATTATTGACTGTGACTAAGTATTATAATTGAGACTAAAATAACTTCCCCCATATTTGCCGAGTTGGTTACTAAGGATTGCTTACATCCTTGGGTAATATTTCAGAGTTACACTCTCTCCAAATGTTCATTTGCAGGGCTACAACAGATGGTAGCCATCTGTTACGTGACTAGCAATTTACAATATTTGATTAGCACTTTATGTGGTGAGGGTAGACTTGCCAGTACAGTCTTGCAGGCCACTTCATGGAAAAGTTGGCGACAAACTTTGGGTCAGGCATAACTTGCCTTTGGGCAGCCCTCAGAAGTCATGTTGTGCCTGCATGGTACATCTCTGCCTCCATCGTGTTGAAAGCTGAAATTGGAACCAAGTAACCAATCTGATTTTTATGATTAATAGCTATGAAAGTGAAATTCATTCCATCCTTCTTCAAGCATCTTCCTTTGAACTGTCATCACCCATTCCCATTATGGAGTTAGATTTATAAGATTAAGTTGGGTCCCGGAGGACTGAAAAGGCTGTGGCTTTCCACATAGCAAGTTTCTGACATTTGTTTATGTCTCTGATCTTTCTGGCTGTCTGATGATGCCCATGGACCCCTTCTCAGAATGATGTTTGTAAATTCGTAACAAAACAGAAGATTGCAAAGGAAATGAGTTATGTTGAAATACTGTAATGAAATAATTTGATTAATGAATTTAATTTTACTAATATATTTAATTGTATTAAATATTTTAAAGGAGTTTGTGAAACTCTATTTAAGAATCCTTGTCATCTAGTGTGAGTGAACAAATGAATGAAAAAACATTTATGCTGTGTGTACTGTGAACAACTGCAGACAGTCCCTACCTTCAAGGGAGTTGTTACATCTTTCTGGGAGAAATGGTATCTTGGGGTGGTCAGGGTAGGACTACTTTTGCTGGGGAGTGCCATAGGGAGGAGATTAATGTGTCTTAACCAGAAATAATGACTACTCACTCATGGTTTTGACTCTAGACTTGAAAATTGAGTTCAGTGGGAGGCTGGCCAGGTCAAGGCCCAGGAATAAGAACAACAGAGCTTTGGGACTATGGGTAGAGTTGACCCTGGAGAGACATGGCCCCAGGACAGAAGTTTCTCTGGCAGCTAGGAGGTTAGGGAGGCTTTGAAACAGATGTCCCAAGAGTACCCAGTGAAGTAGCAACATTAGTAAAATTTGTTGAATTGAATTGGTCCATTTGTTGTATGGATGGATGTTTTCTGTATAAGGTAAACTCCCTGAAGACAGAAGGTTTTATTTTTGTGTTTGCCTTCCTTCCTTCATCCCCAGGTCTTTTCAAACAAACCCACCTCTCCATTTGTGGTGCCTTGAAGTTGTTTATGCTCCCTTTTCCAAGAGGACTAATGATGTCATGATGCAATGAGTGATGTCTTAACTTTTGAGTGAATTTGGTTAAAGTGAGGCAGAGTTGTGTAGTCTGCCCTCCCTCTATCCTGCCCTTCTGTCTTCCCTCTTTCCCTAGTTCATTCCCTCCTTTCCTTCTTTCCTTCCTTCCTTCTTCCCTTTCTACATCTTCCTTCTTCCTTCCTCCCTTCTTGCCTCTCCCTCTGTCTACTCATTTATTCATCACATCCTACAACAGTTCCTGGCATATATAAGGCATATAATAAATGCTTTTGAAGTGTATTGTGGGAGAATAAAAAATTGCTTTTGGTGTAGGTGGTTTTAAGGGCCCCAAATTTTATATAAAATTTTTTGGAAAAAACAATCATTAACACCTTTTTTCTTCATTTCAACTTCTTCAACTATACATTGGACAGAGAACTTGTCTTTTTTCTGTTATAGTCTGTAAAGTCACTTAATATCTTGCCCTTGATTTCTTGTTCTTTAAAATAGGAAAAATCATTCTTGTGGGCTGAGAAGATAGAATAGCAATTAAATGAGAAAGAATTTTTTTGAGAGATCCCAATAATTACATTATTGACATTCTGTTATTTTCTGTTATCTCCTGCTAGAGTTTTCTCTTGAGTCCTAAGGGGAGTGAAAAATAAGTCACTTTGTCAAAAACTGAGATAATTATCTCATGGCTTGTTATGAGGAAATAAATTCTATTATTATTTGCTATTATTGTAATAATGACAACTAGACTCAGTTATCCCATACCCAAGGGTTTTGTGTCCCTGCTCACAGATACCCCCTGACTAGGTTGGCCTTGTGATAGGGCGCTGAACTTGTCTGGTCAAGGAGACTTCATTCCTGTCTTGTCTTGTATACTTAGTGGCTGGTCAAATTGCTTGCTCTCTCTGGGCAAATGTGTAAAATGAAGGGGTTTGTCTCAGTCTTCATTAGGATCCCTTGGGGAGAGTGGCCAGGATGGAGGTGAAGTTGGTTGTCTTCTCTCCTCTCCTGAGCTCCTCAGTTCTTCTTTGGGTGCTTTTGAGGAAGAGATGGGAAGGTGAGCAAGAAGACCTCTTTTTCTTGGCAACAGTGATGAATAAGCATTTATATAGCAACTTGGGTACTTGCCAGTATATGCTGGATATTATTTAGTTTTGTGAGAACTAGATTGAGACCAGTAGTGATGAGGATAATGATGACACAGTACCCACAGTAGCCTGGTCCTGGGCTAAGTGTTTTACAAGTATATTTAATCTTCACAATAATCCTGGTGGGACTGTGGAAAGGAGGGGAAGGTTTTTATTATCTCCGTTTTACAGATGAGGAAACCATGGCAAACAGAGGTTAAGTGACTTAACCAAAGTCACACAGCCTGGATATATCTGAGACTGGATATGAACCCAGGTCTTCCTGACTAAGCTCTATCCACTGCCGCAGTTTATCCATCTGTAAAATGATTTGGGTTGGATCAGATGACTTCAGAAGGCATTTCCAGTTCCTTTGATCCTCTGATTCATAGGAGGTAAAACTGGAAGAAACTTTAGAGATATGTAGTCTACCCTCATTTTGTACAGAGGGTGTGGACTGAACCTGACCCAGGCCAGTCCCCTTATCCCTTAGATCTAATATTGGAATGAGGGGAGACCCTCTGGCTAGACTGGACCCTTCCTCCTCCCTTATCCCCCTCATGGAAATCCTTTTCTCTCTTGGCCTTGGAACATCTGCTGGGTCTGAAGGACCCCAACTCTAAATACTTCTTTTTATACCCTTGATCAGGGACAGGGTGTGCCCTATTAGTCTGCTTGCCAAGGCAACTACAGGTGCAACTCAAAATTTAATAAATCTAGTAGCATTTTAGGGCTGAATTAATTAAATGTTTGACCAAATGTAATCTACAAATGGTATTATAAATATTCAAATGAGCTTTGGCAGAAAAAAGATTTCCATTTTAGGTGAATTTTACACATTTCCCTGTAGGAAAATGACTTGTTCAAGGTGGCATAGCTGGGCTCTTTCCCCTTTCCCATGATGGCAACTGGAGGCCCCAGTGGCTAAAACCTGGGGCCTGGAGTCAGGAGGACCCAAGTTTAAATGTGGCCCAGACACTTCCTAGCTGTGTGACCCTGGGCAAAGCATTGCATCTCTGCCTCAGTTTCTTCAACTGTAAAATGGGACTCACACTAGCACCTCCTGTGGGGGTTGTGAAGATCAGATGAGAGAATGTGTTGTACTTTAGCACAGGGCCTGCCCCTGGCCCCTTGGAGGTCTTTAATAATGTTCTCTGCCCCCTGCCTCACCTCAGGTCCTCTCTCCTGTCCTCTGTAGGGAAGAAAGTGATGCTGATGGGCCCGTTGCCGGGCGCTGAGCTAGTCCAGAAGCCGATACAGTTGTACCGTTACCTGCTGCGCTGCTGTCGCCAACTGCCTGCCAAGAACATTCAGGAGCACTATAAGCACGCCATCCGACAGGTGGGAGAAGGACACTGGTAGGGTGGGGTCCAGAAGAGTGCCACACAGCCTCTCTTTACAGCTCTCCATTAGGTCTGAGCTCACCTCTTCACTCTTGGAACTCAGGCATCACCCAGGTTACCTCAAAGTGAACTTTGTCCGAATGTCTGTCTCAGAGATGGGGCTGTGAGGGCAGAGGGTTGGTACTTCCTAACACTTGGGGATGAATTGGTTTGTGTACAGCCAATGCTTAATAGACTGTGTTGTACCTCTCTGCCAACAATGTTTAACTTCAAGCTGTCTTCCCAGCTTTTCTGAACATTTTGTTTGCCAGCAGTTGTTGTAAGCTTGGGAGATGTCTACTCATTTTAATGCCAACCAAAGGCAAGCACAATTAGAAAGTTAAGCTGCCATTGCTGCTGCTGCTTGCTGCTACCAATCCCCCCCCCCCCCCCAAAAAAAAACCAAACCAAAAAATGCCCAAACCCAAGCATGAAAGCCAAAAGCCATCAAGAAAGGAGTTTTGGGGGCGGCTAGGTGGCATAGTGGATAAAGCCCCGGCCTTGGAGTCAGGAGTACCTGGGTTCAAATCCATTCTCAGACACTTAATAATTACCTGGCTGTGTGGCCTTGGGCAAGCCACTTAACCCCATTTGCCTTGCAAAATCTAAAAAAAAAAAAAGGAGTTTTGGATTGTCCACACCACTGCCCTTCATTGTTCTGGGCTTATTTGTTAAGTGGAGTGTATTTAGAAAGTGCCCTGGAATCTTTTTGCTCTGGGGTTATTCACCATGGGCTGCTGTTGTCATTCCAGTTCTTAGACAAGGAACTTGATTATAGATCGTAGATTTAAAGTTGTAGCCCTTCATTTTACAGATGAAGAAACTGAGGCACACAAAGTTCCAATGACTTACTTAGAGTCACATAGCCAGTAAGTATCTAGAGATAAGATTCAGTGCCAGGGGCAGGAAATGGATTCTCCCCTCTTCTCCCCACTCCCCATCTGTGAATCAGGATTCTGGAATTTGCTGACCCTAGAGCCACTCAGTTCCCTCCCTGATAGAATCTTTCACTTTATTTCTTTTGGTTCTGTGGTGGGACTTTTAACAAATCCTCTGCTAGCCAGATTTGAACTTAGCTCTTCCTAACACCAAATCCTGTGCTTTTTCCACTGGACTGGCTATGGTGAATCAAAGAAATAGTCTCTGATCCATTGACATAAGATTGTCACAGCTGCAAGGAACCTTAGGCAGTTTCTAGGCCTGGAGTCAGGAAGACTTGAATTCAAAACTTGCCTCAGACACTTAGATCTGGGTGACTGGTCAAGTCACTTTTCCCTTTCTGCCTCAATTTCCTCAACTGTAAAATGCTGAGATGAGAACCCCAGATCATATCTGTAAAGTGCTGAACTGAGGGCCTGGCACAGAATGGTGCTGTATTAAGTGTTAGCTCTTCTTTATTGCATCCACTTCACCCAGCCCTGGTTGAGTCTCCATTTGACTGGTCCCACGAGCCATGCTGCCTCTCTGCCTTCCCCATGCTGCATGGGGAGTTCTCTGCCCAGAAGCAGTTGTGGGGCAGGGTGCTGTCCTTGGTGCTGATGGACCAGCCTGCAGATTTTGGGGTTGACTGAATTTTGGTATTTTGAAAAAGTAAATAGTATTTTATTTTTTTCAATGACAGGTAAAGATAGTTTTCAACATTTAATTTTAAAATAAGATTTTGAGTTTCAAATTTTTTCTCCTTCCCTTTCCTCCCCTCCCTCCCCTTCAAGAGGACAAGCAATCTGATAGAGGTTGGTGCATATACAATCATATAAACATATTTTCACATTAGTCATATTGTTGAAAGAAGAAACAGAACAAAGGAAAAAGCCACAAAAAAACCCAACAGAAAAATGAAAGTAGTATTCTTTGGTCTGTACTCAGACTCCATGGTTCTTTTTCTGTATGTATATGCATTTTCTATCTCAAGTCTTTTGTAATTGTCTTGGATTGCTGTATTGCTGAGACAAGTGAATCCATTATAGTTGATCAACACAAAATGTTGCTGTTAAGTTAGACAACGTACAATCTCCTGATTCTGCTCACTTCATTCGGCATCAGTTCCTGTGAGTTTCCAAATTTTTTCTGAAATCTATTTGCTCTTCATTTCTTTATAGCACAGTAACACTCCATTACATTTCATATACCACAACTTCTTCAACTATTCCCCAATTGATGGGTATCCCCTCAGTTTTCAGTTCTTTGCCACCACATAGGGAGCTGTGATAAATATTTTTGTATATGTAGATCCTTTTCCCTTTTTTTATGATCTCTTTGGGATATAGACCTAGTAGTGGTATTGCCGAATCAAAGGATATGGACAATTTGATTGCCCTTTGGATGTAATTCTAAATTGCTCTCCAGAAAGGTTGGATCAATTCATATTTCTACCAATAATGCATTAGTGTACCAGTTTTCCAAATCTTCTCAAACATTTATCATTTTACTTTTCTGTCACATTAGCTTATTTATGATAGGTATGAAGTGGTACATCAGAGTTGTTTTAATTTGCACTTCTCTAATCAATAGTGATTTAGAGCATTTTTTTTCATATGACTATAGATAGTTTTAATTTCTTCATCTGAAAACGGCTTAGTGATATCTTTTGATCATTTCTCAATTGGAGAATGACTTGTAGCTTATAAATTTGACTCAATTCACTCTACTTTTTAAAAAATTTTTATTGTATTTTATTTTTTCCAATTACATACATTTCTTTTCCCCTCCTCAAGGCAACAAGCAATTTGATATGGTTCTACGTACATATATTTGAGAAATAAGACCTTTATGAGAAACACTGTTGAAAAAAATTGTTTGCCTTCTTTTTGCCTTCCTTCTAACCTTGGGTTTTGCATTGGTTTTGTTCTTGCAAAATCTTTAATGTAATCATTATATCCATTTTGCATTTCATAATGTTCTCTATCTCTTATTTGGTTAGAAATTCTTCCCTTCTTCATACATCTAACAGGTAAACTTCCTTGCTCTTTTAATTGGCTTATGGCATTACCTTTTTTGTCTAAATCATATATCCATTTCAACCTTTTCTTGGTATCTAGAATGTGAGATATTGGTCTATACCTATTTTCTAGTTTTCCCAGCAGTTTTTGTTAAACTGAATTCTTACCCCAGAGCAGTAGATTGTTAGTTGTTTACTATTGTTTCTTTTATACCTATTTTTTTATACCTATTATCACTCTTATTTCTTAGACAGTACTAAATAGTTTTGATGATTGCCACTTTATAATATAATTTTAAATCTGGTATGACTAGGCTATCTTCCTTTGTATTTTTTTCATTAATTCCTTTTATATTTTAAACCTTTTGTTCTTCCAGGTGAATTTTGCTATTATTTTTTTTTTAGCTCTGGAAAATACATTTTTGGTAGTTTCATTGGTATGTCACTGATTAAGTAGATTAATTTAGATAGAATTGTCATTTTTATTATATTGGCTTGGTGTTAACATTTTTTTTTACTTGTTTAGATCTGACTTTGTTTGCATGAAAAATGTTTTGTAATTATATTCATATAGTACCTGAGTTTGTCTTGGCAGGTCAAATCCCAAGTATTTTATTTTGCCTACAGTTACTTTAAATAAAATTTCTCTTTCTAATCTCTTGCTATATATTACTTTGTAATATATAGAAATGTTGATTTAAGTGCATTTATTTTATATCCTGTAAATTTGCTAACATTGTTTATTGTTTCCAAGTAGTTTTTTAGTTGAATTTCTAGGATTCTTTAAGTATAACATCAGTTTTCTTTCCTCATTACCTATTCTAATTTCTTCAATCTCCTTATCTTCTCATTGATTAAGCTAATATTTCTAGGACAATATTGAATAATAGTGATGATAACAGGCCTCTATGTTTCAACCCTTGATCTTACTGGGAATGCTTCTAATTTATCCCCATTATATATAATTCCTGCTGATGGGTTTTAGATAGATACTGCTTAGCACTATAAGGAAGACCCCTTTTATTCTTATGCTCTAGTATTTTTAATAGGAATGGGTACTGTATTTTTTCAAAAACTTTTTTCAGCATCAATCAAGATTATCAAATGATTTCTTTTACTTTTGTCATTGATATAGTCAATTATTCTGATAATTTTCCTAATATTGAACCAGCTCTGTATTCCTGATATAAATCAGATAGCATATTATCCTGGTAATAAATTGCTGTAATCTCTTTGCTAATATTTTATATAAAATTTTCTGCATGACTATTCATTAGGGAAATTGGTTTATAATTTTCTTTCTGTTTTTGCTCTTCCTGGTTTAGGTATCACCACCATATTTGTATAATAAAAGGAATTTGACAGGACTGTCACTTTTTCCCCCCCCAAATAGTTTATATAGTATTGGAATTATTTGTTCTATAATGTTAGGTTCAATTCACTTTTTAATCCATATGGTACTGGAAATCATTTTCTTAAGGGAGTTCAATGATGGCTTGTTCAATTTCTTTTTCTTAAATGGGGTTATTGAAGTATTTCATTTCTTCTGTTAATCTGGGCAGTTTAATTTTTTTTTTTTTTGTAAATATTCATCCATATCACTTAGTCAGACTTGTTGGCATAAAGTTGGCAAAGTAGCTCCGAGTTATTATTTTAATTTCCTCTTCATGGATAATGAATCCATTCTTTTCATTTTTGATACTAGTAATTTGGTTTTCTTCTCTTTCTAAATCAAATTAACAAATGGTTTATCTTTTTTATTCTTTTTTCCTAAAGCCAACTTTTAGTTTTCCTTATTAGTTCAATTGTTCTCTTACTTTCAAATTTATTAATCTCTCCTTTGATTTTCAGAATTTCTAATTTGGCATTTAATTGAAGATCTTAATTTGTGCAATTTTTTTAGTTGCATGCCCAATTTATTGAGCTTTTCTTTCTGTTTTATTCATGTAAGCATTTATAGAGATATTAAAATTTTCCCTAAGAACCGCTTTGACTGCATCCCATAAGTTTTATGTTGTCTCATCGTTGTCATTCTCTTGAATAAAATCATTGATAGTTTCTGTGATTTGCTGGTTGACCCACTCATTCTTTAAAATTAGATTAGTTTCCAATTAGTTTTTAGTCTGTCTTTTCATGGCCCTTTATCACACATAATTTTTATTACATCACAGTCTAAAAAGGATGAGATTTATTATTATGAATATTAAATAATATGAATGTTTAATATTTATGCCTTTTTGTATTTGGTTGTGAAGTTTTTATGTCCTGATACATGGTTAGTTTTTGTGTAGGTGCTATGTACTACTGAGCAAAAAGGTGTATTCCTTTCTATCTCCATTCAGTTTTCTCCAGAGATCTATCATATCTAACCTTCCTAAAATTCTATTCACCCCCTTAACTTCTCAATTATTCTGTGGTTATGTTTATCTAGTTGACAGGGGGAGGTTGAAGTCCCCCACTAGTATAGTCTCACTTGTTATTTCTTTCTGTAACTCATGTTCTCTTCTGAGAATTTGGATGCTATACCACTTGGTGTATGTATGTGTGTGTATATATATAATATATATTATATATATATTTGATATTGAAATTACTTTATTGTCTATGGTCTTTTAGCAAGATATAATTTCCTTCCTTGTCTCTTTTAAGTAGATCTATTTTTTGCTTTTTGTTCTGTCTGAGGTCAGGGTTGTTATCCCAGCTTTTTTTTTTCTGTGTTTTTTGTAAACAGCACTCTGAAGGATTCCGTATTTTAATCAACTCTGCTATTTGCTTTTGTTTTATAGGAGAGTTCATCCCATTCACATTCATTCATGATTATTAACTGTATTTCCCTTCATTCTATTTTTCCTCTTTTTTATATTTTGCTCTCTCATTGTGTGTCCCACTTCACCAGTGTTTTGCTTCTAATCTCCCAATCTGCCCTCTTTTCTATCAGCCCCCTCTCAATTTTCTTCTACCTCTCTTGATTTTTTTTTTTTAGTTTTTTTTGCAAGGCAAATGGGGCTAAGTGGCTTGCCCAAGGCCACACAGCTAGGTAATTATTAAGTGTCTGACACCGGATTTGAACCCAGGTACTCCTGACTCCAGGGCCGGTACTTTATCCACTGCATCATCTAGCTGCCCTACCCTCTTGGTTTTTAAAACCCTTTTTGAACTCTTTCAAGAGGACCTTTTGGGCTCAAAACCAATTCATAGTTCCCTTTGAGGCTTCACATGTAAGCACTTTGACATTGTTGACATCTGAGTTTGTGTTTTGTCTTCCCTCTGACCAGAGAAGTTTTATATGGCTGGTGTTCTTTTTTTTGTCTTGCTCATTTTTAAAAGTTGAGCTCTATTTCTGGGGCACAGAGGGCACTATCTTAAGCTTCTTACATTGCATCCAGGGGCCTTGCTCACTGTGCTAGGGTGACCCAGCCTAGTTGTTGCTGCTGTGCCTTTGTTTCAGGGCTGGCAGTTTGTCTGCTGTGTTGGGCCTGGAAAACTCCCAGCTGACCTGCTGTGCTGCTGGCTTGCCAAGCCTGCACCGTATGGTTCAATTGCTGATCTGTGCTGTGATATCATCCAGGCTGGACTGGGTTCCCCTTTTGCTCATGTGGGACAGACCTTTCCTGAAGTCTTTCTAAGTTATCTTAAACTGGGAAATTATTTCATTCTATTTTTTGGTGGATTTTCTCACTCCAGAATTCTGATAGAGGCTTAATTTAATGTTGTTTCTGAGGGAAACTGGGGCGAGCTCAGGCAACTTCCTGGCTTCTCTCTGCCATCTTGACTCCACATCCAAAGGATTGCATTTTCATAGAATCCTCTGGATGATCTTAGGATATCATGATCATCAATTCAGAGTTGGAAGGGACCTAAGGGGACATTTTTGCCCACTTTACAAGTGAAGAGCCTGAGGCCCAGAGAGAGAATATGAATTGCTGGTGGTCACACTGCCCATAAATAACAGCCCTGGACTTGAAGTCCAATGATCTTTCTGATACACTGCATTTTTTTTTTTTTTGGTTACTTGTCCCTCACTTGGTAAAGTTCTCATCTTATTAACTGAGCACTGCAATAGGGCTTCTCCTCTCCTGTCACCCCATTGGCACCCACACAAAGTTAATTTTTATTCCAGGATTCCACATTAAGTAATAATAATAACAATAATTGCAAATCTCATCTGAGACACAGAGCAGCCTTTTGACATGATAAAGATATTATCCTTAATTTATAGGTGAGAATATTGAGGATCTTAGGAGTTGTGATTTTACCCATGCCTATGCAGTTTGTAAGTATAAGAGGCAGAATTTGAACCCAGGCCTTCCTGACTCCCAAGATCATCACTCATCCATTGTATTGCTTTGTCACATTTAAAAAAAAAATTAAGGCAATGGGATTTAAGCGACTTGCCCAAGGTTACACAACCAGGCAATTATCAAGTGTCTGAGACTGGATTTGAACTTAGGTCCTCCTGACTCTAGGGCCAGTGCTCTCTATCCACTGTGCCACCTAGCTGCCTTTTGCTTTGTCTCATGAAAGGAAAGCACCTTATTAATCCAGGTAGGGATAAACTGGCACTTTGTAGTCTGAGGAGTGTTTCTGTGTTATATTGCATCCTGAAGGAATGTGAGATCCTGCATTATTATTATTAGTTATCATGAGATATTAAAGTGAGCATGAGTTATCAAGAGATTGGAAACTTGTAACTTCTTTTTTGACTCTATATTTCCTAGTACTCTTTCCCCTTCTTTGTTAATCCTTTCTATAACAAAAATCTATTGACATGAAACCAAGAGGAATGTCTTTTGGGCCTTCCATCTAATTTTCTTTCAATCTAACCTGATTTTTCAGGCACATGAATTAGCACATGATCCTTATTTTCATGGATCATTCTCCATATATCTGACAAGTTGCTGTATTGGCAAGGGGAGGCTTCACATTGGGAGTCCCCACACTTTTTTAAGTTTGAATTGACCCCCACCCTCTATTCCAGTGCCCACAAAAAAACAAATCTTCTCTGATAAATTAGCCATTATTATGAATTCTCAATCATTTCTTCTTGTGCTCATACTCTCCAGAGTTTCCGAGTCCATGCAGATGAAGACAATCCTGAGCGAATCCAGCAGATTATTAGAAGAGCCATTGATGATGCTGATTGGGTCATGAAGAAGGTGAGGTCCATGACCTTAGTATACACACAGCAACTTGAAAAATATGGCAGGAGATTGACTGGTCTAGTGCAGGGGTGGGGAATGTCTAGCCCCCAGGCTGTGTAAGGCCTGAGAAATCATTTGATCTGACCTGGCCAAGGCAACCACGCAGGTGGGACTTGAAATTCAATAAATTTTTTCATAGCAACATAAATTTGCATGAAGTGAATCATAATAATAGCACAAATTTTGAGGGAAAGCAAGGAACATCCACTGTGGTTTAGACAAAGCACATATAAGTGCATGACAGGACAATCACGTGTGCTTCTTTGGCCGTCTGTGACCCAGCTCCCTGAATTGTGGTAACTCAGAGGACAGTCAGTGATGGGCAGACTGGGGAAGCATACGTTGTACAAGTGCTAACACACTATGGCGAAACTAGGGCAATCCAGTGATGTTGAGACGAGATGTGATGAGATGGTTCCTTGCGATGTGGATGACCTTGTCTCCAATGATTAACAACAATGCTGTCGACTTTGTCGACTTAGTTGACAACTCCAATCCAACCTTTATCCACACATCCACAATCAACAGTCCTTGCAAAAACTGAACCTCAGATGAAGATTAAGGAATTTAGAGTACAGAGGAAAGACCTCAAGAGTTGATGATCTGAATGTTAGCTATGTTCCAAGATGCAGGATTAGAGCAGCAATCAAAGCAAAGTCATCATGCTGCAGGGGACACTCGTACTGGATAGGTATTAAAACTTAAGCAGTGTCACATCCCACAAATGGAGCCTACAAAGAAAAGAAAAGTTGATGCTGAAGGTCGCTCTTTCCAAGAGAAATGGACAAATGATTACTTTTTTGTTGAAGTCAAAGGCAAACCTGTGTGCCTCGTTTGTGGCAATGCTTTAGCAGTGATGAAAAAAGCCAATCTGGAGCGTCATTACAGCTCCAAGCACGCCAAACTCAGTGAGCTGGGAGGCCAGATGCGCCTGGATAAAATCCGTACTCTTCTGCAGAATTTGGAATCCCGTCCAGCAACTTCTCGGCCTCCTGGTGACTCAGACAGCGTGATTCAAACCAGCTATGTGGTGAGCGAGTTGATCGCCAAGAAGCTGCGGCCTCACGTGGAGGGAGAGTTTGTGAAAGAGTGCCTGGTGGCTGCTGCTGAGCTGTTGGCTCCGGAGAAAGTCAGATTGTTTCAGAGTGTTAGTCTGTCTCGGAGAACTGTCTCTGATCGGATTACTGACTTAGCCCAAGATATTGAAAAAACCCTGAAGGATTCTGCAGCAGAGTTCCAGTTTTTCTCTCTGGCTTGTGATGGGACAATGGACATAACAAGCACTGCCCAGCTGGCCATTTTCGTTCGTGGAATAACTGCAGAGTTTGTCACACGAGAGGAGCTGTTGTCATTGGAGGCCATGCACAGCAATACAGGAGGAGAGGACTTGTTTGAGAGACTTGTTTTATCAATGAAAAAACTTGAGCTTACCTTTGAAAAGTTAAGTGGCCTTACTACAGATGGTGCTCCAGCCATGGTAGACTCGCAAAAAGGGCTAATTGCTTTTGTCAAGAAAGAACTGAATCGTTTGAGTCTTGATCCAAGTGATCTAATTACATGCCACTGCATCATACGCCAAGAAAGTTTCTGTGCACAGTCGTCACGGCTCAGCAGTGTGATGTCAACAGTTGTGGCCTGCATAAATTTTGTCAAAAGCAGAGGGTTTAACAGTTGCCCGTTCAAGGAGTTACTGAATGATCTTGTCTCTGAGTACGGAGATCTTGTTTATCACTGTGAAGTGCAATGGCTGAGTCGAGGAAACACGCTCAAGAGGTTTTACGAACTGCGCAGTGAAGTCAAGCAGTTCATGGAAATGAAGGGAAAACCTGTTAGGGAACTCAGTGATCGCCAGTGGTTGTGTGACTTAGCCTTCATGGTGGACATCACCAGGTATCTCTCAGAGCTGACCGCCCAACTGCAGTGTCCCAAGCAGCTTCTCAGCACCCTGTTTTCAAACATGGAATCATTTGAAGCTAAATTAAGGCTCTGGAAAGTGCAACTTGAAAGGAATAACATGGTGTACTTCCCCACTCTGGAAGAACAAAAGCCTTCTACAACACTTGAATATGCTGGTGAATGTGAGAAACTAATTGAGGCATTTATGGAAAGATTCAAGGATGTGAAAAGTAAAGAAATGGAATTGAGCATCTTTGCTACACCATTCAGTGTGGAACCAGCTGATGTGCCTGATAACCTTCAACATGAAATCATTCAGCTGCAGAGCAATGATGAGCTGAAAGCCCGCTTCAGCCACCTCCCGCTGCTTGAGTTCTATCAACGATTCATAAGCAATGATGAATTCCCCACTTTGAGGAGACATGCACTGAAGTATGCCTCTGTGTTCGGAACAACTTACTGCTGTGAGCAGGTCTTTTCTAAACTTACCATCGCAAAGAGTCGACTACGCTCCAGACTGATTGACACAAACCTGGAAAAGCAGTTGAGAGTAGCAACATCATCAATACCAGCTAACATCACACGCCTCATCAAAGAGAAGCAGTTCCAGCCATCACATTAGGGGTGAGTTAATGAAATGTTTGATCATGTAGAGCTGGCTCGTTTTTAAGTTGATAATTTTGTATGGCCAGCAAATGATGTTATAAATAGCCAAATTGACCCTTGGACAGAAAAACGGTTCCCCACCCGTGGTCTAGTGGGATAGACAGGTGCAGGTCAAGATCTCTTCTGCCACTAGGGGTCACCCTTGGCTCACAGTGGTGGGCCACAGCTGAATCTGGGGTGGCAGAAAGGTTATTACCAGGTTTCTAGAGTCCTCAAGTCCAGGCCTCTTGAGAAGGAAACTCAGAACTCCAGGTCACAGAGACAGTCTGGCTGCAGGTCTGGGACCCAGAGTCTGGTCCTTGGGTTCCCTAGGCCAGCTCTTTTGCCCTAGTGGTGACCAGTGGATGGAACTCTTGGCTTGGAAATAGGAAAGCAAGAGTTATCTCCTGCTTACACACCAGGATTAGCTGTGGACCCTGGGCAAGCTGCTTGGCCTCAGTTTCCTCATCTGTAAAATGAGAATAATAATAGCTCCTTCCTCCCATTGCTGCTGAGGATCAAACAAGACAAGTAAAGCACTTTGCAAACCTTAGAGTCCCATCTGAATGCAGTGGACATAGCTGGGCCTGGAATCAGGAAGACTTTGCAGATCTGACTTCAAACACTTGAGTGACCTTAAGTAAAGCACTTCACCTCTTTACCTCAGTTTACTCATCTGTAAAGTGGGGATAATAACAGCACTCATCTTTGGGGATGTTCTGAAGATGAAATCAGATCATATTTATAAAGTGCTTTGCAAATCTTAAAGTACTATATAAACTCTGGCTATTATTTTTATTGTTTCCCAGGCCTTGGATTGTATGGGAAGGAAGGAAACCAGAGGCGAGGCAGGCGGGATGAGAGTGTTGGGGTGGGAGAACTGTTGCCAAAGAAGAGGCAGGATTTTTTGGAAAAAAAAACCCAAACCACACAATCCTGTCAATATATTATGCAATGTTGGACTAGGAGGGAGAGTTTATTTTCTGGGAATAATAGAGCCCCAAGCTAATCCAATCAAGACCTCTACTTCCCCTGGCTCCCATTCCTTTTTGTTTAATTAGCTTCAGCACTTATTATGGATCAAACCCTGGAATGGGTGATGAGAACACAGACCGAGATCCTGAAAGCCCCATCTACTGTACTCTCCATTGGAGGCGAGAACAGACTCCAGTCTTGGGGGGAGGATGATGAGTATGCTAACAGGGACTGTCATCAACCTCATCACACTTCAGTCAGTCAGCAAAACTGTATAAACCACTTACTATGTATCCAGCACTTGGATTGGACGAGACCTAGGATTTCATGAGCACAAGGAGTCCCTAAAGAGGAAGACCCTTCACCAGTACAGACTGGCACCTTCTAAGCAATCTCCAGTCTTAACCTCCATCACTAATAGGCTATGCCATTGACCTAGGTTCACCCAGCTGGTGTGTGACCCAGGCCAGACCAGTTCTGCCTACTCCAGCCAGCTGTCTTGTGGGCTCTAACATTGCAAAGACAGGAACAGAGTCCTTACCCTCTTGGAGCTTCCACTCTATCCGAGGAGCCAGCATATACATAAATTAGCACGTACAGAATTAATACAGAGTAAATCCAAGGGAGGGAGGAGAGGATCATTTGGGGGAGGGGCGTTGTTTATTTGGTATCTTAGAGTTTGCAGATGATTTCCTTATAACAGACCTGCCAGGTAAGACTTAGTATAAGAAATATCCTCATTTTAGAGATGGGAAAAGTTAAGGTCAGAGAGGTTGGTGATGTAGAATCTCCCCAATTGGGGGAAAAAAGACTTAGCTCATAGATCTTAGAGACTGTAAAGTCCAATCACTCTAACTTTACTAGATATAGAAACTGAGGCACAGAGCCTTCTGCTTTGCCCAGGGTCAGATAACTGATGTCTAAAGTGAGATTCAAAACCAGGTCTCCTGAACTCCCAGTATAGTGCCCTTACTCCTGGGTCACACTCCAGGGCTGAGTCACTGCCCATTGACTCTTGGGACCCTCCCCCTTGGCTTGGGTCATACCGTCCTCACTTCCTTGTATTCTGTCTCCCTTTTGCAGTATCAAAAGCAACAATAGAAACCGCTGAGGATTCCAGAACAAAACCCATTTGCCCATGGAGGCCCTGAGATGCCAGCACCCCTGGAGTGGATTATCAGCAACACCTTTGAATACAGATATGCCTGGCTGACTAAACTGTCAGGCCAAAAGGGGGGCTAGATGTATAGATGTTTCCAAAGCTAGGTGCCTGCAGCAGGAGCCCCCTCAGGCCCAGCCTTGGGTTTAGACCACCTCAGTCATCAGGGCCACTTTGGGCAGGGAATTCTCAATTTCAGCCCTAGGTTTGGTCCCCTCTACTTATTTGTTTATTCATTTGCTCCTCTTATGTTTATCAGCAGTCTAATCAGAGATCAAGAAACAAGTATTTAGTGAACCTCTTTTGTGGACATCACAGTGTGCTGAGAGAGGAGACAAAGAACGATCTCCATCCATAGGGCTTCCCAGCCCAGTGCTGGCAGACAGCAGACCCTGAATATAATGCTGTCTATGGGACTGCTGGCTGTCAGAGAAAGTGCTCCTTCTCACAACCCTTGGATGGGTGGCTTGGTGTGGACAGCCTCTCCCCAAAGATCCTGGTGTTTTTACCTCTTAGTCTCCCCCCTGCAAGGAGGAAAATCGAAGAGAGGAAAGAGACAAATCACCTTGGGCAGCAAGAGCTCAGGAGGAGAGAGATGAAGGAAGGTCACATCCATCTGAGGATCAGTTCTAAACAGAATTTACTTTTCTGAGTTCCTTTCTCCAGTGAGGTTCTTGATCGAACTGATTATGTTCCCATGAGGGCAATGGACATGATCCCATTTAGTAGAGAATAATGACTGAGGTGGAAAGACTTGTTTGGGAGGTTTTGAAGTATTCTTTTAGTAAATGGTTCATTTTCCCCTTTATTCATGCACTTATTCATTCATGCAATATGACTTTCTTACATCAAGTACAAGTGAAGTTGTAGGTGAGTTATATTGGATATTAAGTTCGAGTTAGGTCCCCCCTTGTTTCAGGGACCCTGCAGGAAAACATTTATTGCTGATTAATGATCATGAAATTAGAACTTAGGGGTGGGATCCTTAACCTTTTTTGTGTCCTGGAGCCTTTTGGCAGCAGACTGATGAAGCCCATGGACCCCTTTACAGAAAAAATGTTTTTAATGCATGGGATTATAAATAAAACCAATTATACTGAAATGTAGTTACCAAAATATTTTTAAAAAACATGTTCATGGACTCCCAAATTAATTGTTCCTGATTTAGGAGGCTTTAATCAAATTAGAGACTAATGTATTGGAGTTTTTTTTGCAGGGGGGAGGTTGTGCTATGGATTTTTTATTTTATTTTATTTATTATGAGTAGTTCCCTGCAAGGAAACTGCTTCCTCCAATACATATGAACAACACCTCCATAACTTGATCTCAAAGAAATATTTGGAGGGCAGTGAGAGGTTTAAGTGATTTGTCTAGGATCACATAGTTAATGTCAAGGAATATTTATACCTGGGTCTTATCATCAGTCACTTGAACTCATATTCACTTTTACTCATCATGCCTTCCAGAAACTGGACTCTTCCCCATGGTATCTGCATGATCACACCTACAACCCTCCTTATCCACAACTCCCATACTTCTTGTGCTGGAGTTGTATGATTTTAAATCCTTCTAACAACTCTTCCTCTGTGATAAAGAGGGGTTGGGGTGAAGAGCATGGTCACTTTCTTTAGAGATGATCAACCTAGAAGATCCCCTAAAGTAATGGTTCTTAGAATTTCTTGGATCACGGGTCCTTTGGCATCCGTCTGGTGAAACCTAGGGCTCCTTTCACAGAATAATGCTTTAAGAGCATAAAATAAAACACATGGGATTGCAAAGGTAACCACATCTCTTGAAATTCATTCATTAAAATGTTGCTGTCCAAGTTACTATCCTACCTAGCCACCCCTTGAAATCTTACCTATGGCTTCCAGATACCCCTGACCTAAAATGTAAGTAAATCATACTTGTGCTAATTACTAAGAGTAATGGAGTGATGAGAAGTGATGAGTTAGAGGGGTTTGGGATTCTACCTCCTTTGGCAAGAGAAGTGAATTCTGGGAGGACCCAGCCTTAGAGAACCCCTTGTTACATTTTTTTTTTATTCATTGATGCCTTTTGTTTTTAATATCAGTCATTTTGGGCAGTCTTTTCTCTTTGCTCATATTTTATGCATTAACAGAAAATAGTCATTTCAATGACCTCATTTGACAGTGTACCCAACATTCTGCCCTGAGATCACCTCCCATTTATACTAAAGATAGTTGTTGATTGTACCTGGTTGATTAACTTGTCTTTCCCAGGAGCAGGTGGGCTCCCTACTGACAGGAGCAGTATGTTTTGCCTTTTCTAAATAGCTCCTGCACTTAGCTCTGTCCCTGGTGATTAAACCTACAGCCAAGGCTTATTCTTTGCTATTGATTGAGCAGCTGACCACCTCTGTGGTCAGGATCACTGAGCATAGATTTAGATCTGAGTCAGTTGTGACCCACCTGAATCAAATACCTAGTCAAGGTCCTCATTTTATAACTGGGAAATTAAGACCCGAGCCCCATGAAGGTACAGAAGTAGTATTGATGATGGCTTCTGGGGCGTCACCAGCCTCTTGACCACACATGATAGTGCCCTCAATGTCAAACTCTGGGCAAAAGCTAATGAAGGTGCTATTTCGAGAGCTCTACAGATTCTGAATAGCAGCATAATCCATATCTAGAATGATCATGGTTATTTAGTAGCCTTCATAAACAAAAAGTGTCAGTTTTGACAGTTTGAGAAACTACTTGTGTAGATTTACGTGGGTGGATGTGTTGGAGTTACAACTGTGACATGAAAGGAAGTGAAGAAACTTGACAGCCTACCCAACAAAGGAAAGGGAAGGGAACTGTCATGGCAGCATTGGAAGACAAGTGATCGACAGCTACTGTTCAATGTCCATTGGACTACAGCTGATGGGTATGGCATGAATGCATTAGCATTTGATGAAGATTCAACTTAAAATGAACTCTTAAAATTCTATGTTCAGAGTGCATTTTATTTTTGTGCTCAGTGGAGATATTTGGCAGAGTAGCTTGAAATTTAAGGTCATAAGGGTTGGTGGGAAGAAAGAACATTGGCACAAAAATATAGATTCTGAAGGTGGAGATGGAAGTATGTTATATGAAACAGTCAAATTGGAACCTTAGGTGATCTCTGGTAGAGTTATCAAATGGTGATATGAATGGAAGTACATGTGTAAGATACGTGGAGTTGTTTCCTAAAAGAGAGCATGTTTCCAAAGAAGACTTATCTTCAAGTATGAAGGAGACAATGCCAAAGAAGAGAGAATGATTATGTGATGAGCAGTCTGACAATTGTCCCATCCCCTCAGTCCCCACAAGAAGATGATATGTGGTAATTTCCCAGACCAATTCTTAACTTTTGGTGAAAGTAGCACAATGGGATGGAAAATAAAACAAATATATCTTGAAGCCTAACACTGTGAAAAACAGCATAACTGACTTTATTGTCCTGTGAAATTATCAAAGGAAATTTGAATCTTCTCTCATATATAATATTGTGGGAATTCTAATTGGGAGAAATCTTGACTTTTAAAAGATTTACTATTGCTTGCATGTTGCCATCTTGAACCTAAATAAATTGTAATTATAAAATAAAGGGATACACAACCCCCTTACCTCCCAAAGGTATTGTGAATATAATTTGGAGAAGGGGATTTGAATTCGGGTAGGAAAAAAACTTTTGGTTTCCTTTGTAATCCTAACTTATGTTAATTTTATGCATTTTAAAAACATTCTGGAAAAAAGTATACTTGCTGAAGGGATCCAGGATGCTAAAAATGACTGAGCCCCTGCTTTAGAATGATCCTGGAATTTAATCATATTATTGTTTGTGAAGTCTTTAAACATTTTGAAAATAATTTAAAAGGAAAATGAAAAATGTATATTTTGATGAGATTTTCTTTTGGAGGCCAACTTTCTTTTGAAATGGCTGCTCACTAAAGGCTTAATGTCCTTAAAAAATATATATATAACTTATTAGAATGTGATTTTTGTTTTTTCTGTTGTAATTTTCATTATGAAACTTTAGTAGTCTGTCTGAATGTATATTAGGAGGGGGTGGAATTATTCTGGGAGGTAGGAGGAAGTGGAGACATTTTATGTAGTTTCATTTCTTTTCCTTTTTTTTTTTGTTTCACTCTGAAAAGCTGTCCAGAAATAGGTTTTTCTTTTCTAACAGCTGATGTTATTTGAGAAAGTGGGATAAAGGAGAACTTAGAACACATAACGGTGTTTCCATTATGAAAAGAATAATTTTTTAAAAACCATTCTCTATACTTCAGTTCTGTAAAACAAGTTTAGACCCTCAGTGTTTTTGTGGTTCTGATTATATCATTTCATTAACTACTTGGTAAAATAGTTGTTCCCCTCCTCCCCCAACCCTACTCCCATCTAATTCATGTACTTTTAAATTTTTCTTGTAAACTTGATTTCAAGTTTAGAAAGTTACTTCTCCTTTGCCTAGTCAAGTTGAAAATCTCAGCCTATTCCCTTTTCCACTCTTGTGGGAGTTGTTGAGTCGAGACTCTGCTCTCTGTTGTCTCCTCTAGACATTTATAGGAGCACATTGGTTTTAGAGATGCTGTGACTTAGGTTTATGTAGAGGCATGCATAATACAGCAAAAAATCAGCATGTGCTTCTGATACTTTTTTGGGGAGAAGGGGGGAATCTTTTAAGAAAAAATAAATTTAGCAAGTTTACAGATCACAATACAAATTAGATTACTTTGTTGAGATTTCAAAATTAAAATTTCTTCCCTTGGTCATATCAATGTATGTTTTTATAAAAAAATTGATCATTTGCCAATGGGCTCATTACATTTTTGGTAATTTTGCTATAAGCCAGGAGTCCTTAATCTGGTATCCACAGACCTTTAAGGATTCAGTAAATTTGGAGAGGAAAAGTCACATCATTATTTTCACTAACCTCAGACTGAACTTTAGTATGCCTTTCATTTGAACTTAGGGTCCTTAGGCTTTATAAGACTGCCAAAAGAGTCTACAACACAACTTTGCTATAAGCAGATCATTTAAAATGAGATATTCTATACCACTGGGAGAGTGTGTCTGTGTGTGGGGGAGCTGGGGAAATCGCTTGAGGGAAATAATAGTTTTCTTTCAAGAATAAGCCTTTATTTCAGAATATATTTTCTTTTAAAGTCATGGTGTTTAATTTCCTGATGTATTGTGGTGAAAGGGGGGAGAGAGAGAGAATGTGTTAATTGTTCCCATTGATAAATATATAGGATCAAAGATGACATTGTAACTAGAACTGTCTTTAACTTAGAAATATTTTTTGTCTGTTTTATTTGTGTAGTAAAAATATGTTTTGGACAGCCTTTGTAAATAAATAAATAAGCATGTCTTTGAGAATGCTTACAAGTCAAAGGCTGGGTGTAATATTCACATACATATTGATATGTGGATGTTCTTGATACACACACATACATATTAAACACACATAATATATAATGATGGTGCTAATGCTGAAAAGCTATTTGAGTTTGAGTGGAATTGGGTGTTTTGATTTTGATTTTGAACTTGGAGATCTGTTGGCCTTTTGGCTGAAGTAACATGCTATGTGATCAGTCTGGAGCAAATGTTCTACTACAAGGCCAGTTAAAAATGTGGTGGGTTTGTACATGTAGATGCCTGGAGGTTATAATCAGTGCCTAGATATAAGGGATGATGGGGGGAGGGGGGAAAAGGGAAAACGTGAAGTTAATAAATGTACTTGTCACCTATCATTTTTCTACTGTCATTATTTGAGTGGAGAAAGAATGACATAAAGTTTATTGAAAATACTTTGTAGTTAATTTAAAAAGATAGGCTTGCTGCGTACTAGTGATGGGGTTTTTTGTGCTATTGCTGAAGATGTTCTAAAGAAATATTTAAAGATTGAAGCACTGTCGTTTTGAATTTACTTTTATTGCTATAAAATTTACAACCCTATTCCCTCTTACATCCATTTTTGAATAGAACCTACTATAGATTTTTCACAAGAGGGATATGTGAACATGGTTATAAGTTTCAATTCAGCCCCCCAACAAATACCCAGATTCAATCTGTTTATTTGTATTTTTGGCATTCAGTGTTGCTCCCACTTAAAAATGAGATTAAGTGTTTTTTCAAATTCTTGATTAATAGTGATTAGATTGTTCAAGACTGCAGAAAAGGTATTGGATACATTTGAACAATATGTGGGACAGAATGAAGATAAACTATAAGTATAGTAATAATGTGTTAGCTCAGGATAACTTGTCCAAAACCACAGGAGCATTTATGGTGATTAAACTCTGGTCTTATAACACTGGCTTTGAGTGTTAGGAGGGGGGATTATTTCCTCTCTGGGAACATTACTGGTTTTTTCAAATTTTCAGAGTTTGGCTTCCTTTCAGCGACCTTTTCATTTACATGAATATTGTTGTGTATATATTACTCCTTTGGGAGTAATAATGTTTCTATTTTTCATCAGTTCATAGAAATTTCCTCTTAATTTTTTCTCATGTTTTATATCATTGGTGCAGGGCATCTCCCAGAAAGGAAATTCCTTCTACCAGTGGACATTAGAAATTGTCCTTCAATCTAAGTCTTAGTTTCCTTGAGAAATAGGTCCAGGGATTTGTGTAGGGTTACACAATCTTTGTTGGAAGCAGAACTGATTCCAAACCACTGCACTGTACAGCTGCTCTTTGAAGATACAGAACTACTTACCTCTGTCTTTATTTCTTTTTTCTTTGTCAAGAAAAATGACCTTTGCATTGAAGATAACAAACAAAAGTGGTTAATGGAGTTGACAACCACAATTAAAGAGGCACCTAGCTGCCCTAGATGAGTTCAAGTCACCTGGTCCCCTATTAACAAAAGCCTTGAGTACTGAAAGAACTGGCGGATAAGATTGCTAAGCCACTGTCTGATATTTGCCAAATCATGGAAAAGGGAAAGATTGTTTAATTGTTTCAGTTGTGTCTGACCCCATTTGGGGCTTTCTTGGCAAGGATACTGGAGAATTTACCACTTCTCTAACGTTTTTTCTTTTTTAAAGCAATAGAATGTTTATTAAAGATATTATTTGAGTTTTACAGTTTTCCCCCAATCTTGCTTCCCTCCCCCCACCCCCACCCCACAGATAGCACTCCGTCAGTCTTTACTTTGTTTCCATGTTGTACCTCGATCCAAATTGGGTGTGATGAGAGAGAAATCATATCCTTAAAGAGAACAGAATTCTCAGAGGTAACCAGATCAAACCATAAGACATCTGGGTTTTTTTTTTCTGAATTAAAGGGAATAGTCCTTGCACTTTGTTCAAACTCCACAGCTCCTTATCTGGATACAGATGGCACTCTCCTTTGCAGACAGCCCAAAATTGTTCCCAATTGTTGCACTGATGGAATGAGCAAGTTCTTCAAGGTTGAACATCACTCCCATGTTGCTGTTAGGGTGTCTCTAACTTATTTTCTAGTGAGGAACTGAGGAGTTAGTGTCTTGACTAGGGACACACAGCTAATAAGGGGCTGAGGTCAGTTTTGAACTTGTTTCCTTGACCCCCAGACCCAGTGCTTCATTGTATTTACTTCCTAGCTACCCTAGCCAGGATATGGGAGAAAGATGAAGGTTTTAATTTTCAAAAAAGGGAAGGGAACAGGCTGTAAGTTGCAGACTTGTAAATTTGATTCACTCCTAGAAAAATCCTAGAACATTACAAAGATTATTGGTGAACATCTTAAAAGGAAACTGGTGATGACTGAGAGCCAACATGATTCCATTAAGGCCATATCCTGCCAAACTAACCTCATTTTTTTTTCTGACAGGACTACTAAATGAGTAGAAGAGGGCAATGCTGGAGATAGAGCTTACTTAGATTTTAGGAAAGCTTTTGATAGATGTATTTCTTACAATTCTTGTGGAGAAGATGGTGAGATGCACAGAAGATAATACAAATAGATAATTGGATAAAAATGGCCAGAGAAGAAGTGTAGCTCATGGATCAGGGTTTAGTTCTATGCTATTTTAACCTTTTTATCAGTGACTATTAAAGACAGATGGCTATTTATCAAATTACTAGGTGACACCAAGCAGGAAGGGATAGCTAACATGCTGATCAGAATCAGGATTATAAAAACTCTTGACAAAGTAGGTGAGAGATGTCAAACTCAAAGGAGAAAGAGGGGGTCTCTAAGACTAAGCTTATGAACTTCATATTGACTTTTTAAATAAATGGAATGTTATCTTCATTTTGTACATTTTCATTTCATTCTTTCCCAGTTACATTTTATTCTGGTTCAAGTGGCCTACTGGTATTTGGTAACTCTGTTCTGGAGGTTTGGGCTGAATAGGCGGAAATTAAATAGAAATAAAAGCTTCCATTGGGGGAAAAACTACAAAAGTTAAGAGAGGGGAGAACTATTGAAAAAAGATCTGGGAAGCTGGTGAAGTGTCTTATCTTTGTTGCCAATGGGATTTGGGATCACCAGTTAAAGATAGAAATTGAGGGTTACTGAAAAATGAAGGAATTCATGTGCTCCTTGGCATTTTAAAACTGCTCAGGATTTATTATAAAATATTGCAAAGTAAACAGATTAAAAGTTTTCTCCTCCCATAGAGTCAACAGGCACTTTAGGACAGGGGTGAATAACAAAAAAGGTTAGGTGAGGTTGCTTAGGCCTAGAGAGAGAAAGAGAAAGAGAGAGAGAGAGATAAAGAGCAGTCAAACAAAGCTGACTGGGCCAGAAGGTGGACCTTCCCCAAACAGAGGTCCAGCTCAAGTTTTATAGCCTTACCCATTATCTGGGCACTGAGGGCAAAAGGGGAAATGCCTCCCCTCTTGCGTGACTGAAACCAAGTAGAAGATTGAAAACTGGAGGCTGGGAATGAGGAGACAGTATATAAATTTTATATTTAACAATGAAACAATAGGAGTCAATTTACATCTTGAGCAAAGAACCTTCCAGCCTTTAACAAGATCTAATAGTATTAAAGATTAGAGAATTTGTTTCTGATTATATATTTTCTGCATTCATAATTCTTTTCATCATCCTTAGCCCTTCCTCTGGGACTGGCTGAGGCTGATGGGAGTTCTGAGGTCAGTGGAGCTCAAGTTGAGGGGGGCGGGATTCACATTAAGAGTGGCACCAGTGTGGTGAGCTAGGAGAGGAGGGGATCTTGGGGAGGAATCAGCTCAGACAGAAACAAGTTAAAACTTTCAGGCTGATCATGATGGGATCAAGCCTAAGAGTGGCTGCTGTGAGACCCAGGCTCAAGAAAAGAAAGGATCCAAGGGTTTTTAATAGACTGCAAGCTCAATAGAAGTCAGCAGTGGGATTGGAAGCCAAAAAATGGTCCAGTGTTAAAAGAGGACACAGATTTCAGAAAGAGGGAGATGCTATTGTACCCTTACTGGATCTCATTTGGAGTATTCATGCTAAGTTCTGGGTGCTGTGGATTAAGAAGGATATTGATAAACTGGATGAGTCAGCCTCAGGACAGGGTACCTCAAAAAAACTGATGCCATTTTAGGCCTTGTTTAGAGATGGATAGCCAAATTATTGTGTTCGGTTCCAAAAACTACATTTGAAGAAAGCCAATGATGAGTTGGAGAGCCGTCCAGAGGGAACCTTCAAGATGGCGCAGATTCTTGAGTTCATGTCAGTTGAAAGAACTGGGCATGTTCAGCCTAGAAAGTTTTATGGAGTGTTTCTGAGTGAATAAAGCAAACACAAAATAACATACATGGTGATTAGAGTCAGTCCATAAATATTTATTTAGCACCTATTATGATCCAGAAGAACAAACAAAAAGATCATCTCTGCCTTCTAGGAATTTGCAATCTAATGGGGAGAGACAACATACAAATAACTACATACAAGTTATGGGCAGGATACATTGGAGGTAATTAGTAGTGGCATGACACTAGAATTAGGGGGCATTGGGAAAGTTCCTGGATAAGGTAGATTTTTTGCAGACTCCTGAAAGCAGAAATGGATTACATCATCACATGGGTGGGGGAACAGCCAGTGCAAATGCCAGGAGGTGGGAGATGAGCATTGTATTCCAGGAAGAGCCTAGAAGTCAGTGTGCCTGGTTGAAAGAGTGTGGTAATATGTTAAGCTGTAAGAAGACTGGAAAGGTGGGGACAGGGGGAGGCTTCTTATAAAGGGCCCTGAAGTACGGGGGCATTGATATTTAATTCTAATGACATGTAGGAATAAATATGTAAATTCACCCAAGCCTTTGGCATTTTGTCAATGTGTGGAATTCTTGTATGGAATTTGCTCCACCTTAGGATGTCAGTCCATCTTTGGCTTTGTAGATAAGTCCTTGGGAGTTCCCAGGTGAAAGTAGAGATCACTGTTATGACAGTGTTACCTTTTTGTAGCAACAAGATCCAGAAAAATAGAAGATAAAAACCATTGAGGGAATCACAAAACAGAATTCCTTTACAATCTTGTTAGTGTATTTAATGCCTCCAAACAAACAGCAAACAACTGAAGTTTATGGCTTCATGTAAAATTGTTTATTCTTAATTATATTTGTATACATAAATATGTATTTGGTTTCTGTATTTGTTGATGGTTGGTAAATAAATAAAAAGAAAAACATTTTTTTCTCTACTCTCTTCCTCCACATCTCCCCCACAAAAGTCAACATAAATCTAACACTGGGCTTCCTCCTCCACCTCCCTTCCTCTCCACCCTCCTTCCCTCCTTAACCTCTCTCCCTCCCTCCAAAGAGCAAAGTGGCTAAAAGATGAGATGTATATGCTGGGTCTCTGGTTGGCCTAGTTCTACCTCAGTTACTGCTGGTGGGGCCCAATCTGCTGCCAAGGCTGTTCTCTGCCCACCTGCTGGTGTGCCCATTAATGGCACTCCCTGATGCTAGCTTGTCTTTTTAACTATTGCCCAGAGGATCATAGGCTGTAGATCACAGATCCTGAGTTCCTGAGAGGGACTAGACCCAGGGCTACCCTAGATTCAAAGTTAGGTAGGACCTTAGAAGCATCTATTTCAACCTGAACCTCAGAAAAGACCCTCAATTGTGAAATGAACGAATAGGGCATCTCCTGTTAAAAGAACTTTGGGGGGCGGCTAGGTGGCGCAGTGAATAGAGCACCGGCCTTGGAGTCAGGAGTACCTGGGTTCAAATCCGACCTCAGACACTTAATAATGACCTAGCTGTGTGGCCTTGGGCAAGCCACTTAACCCCATTGCCTTGAAAAATCTAAAAAAATAAAAATAAAAAAATAAAAGAACTTTGGGCATCAGTGGGGAGAGGTGGGGTGGGAGGTCCCTTCTTGGATGTCTCTAAGACCAGAGCCCTAGGACCATCAATGTGGAGTCTATAAAGTAAACACTTATTATATGTTTATTCATACCAGATTTGAATGAATGCTTATTTTGTCACAATCCCACTAGCATTGAGTTTTGTAGATTCTAATTCTTGGAGCCAGCCATATTGATGAAAGAATTCTTTCCACACAGTGGTTCTCATTGGTATTTTTTATAATGTTAGCATGGTGAAGCATTTTTCTTGGGATGACTTTGTTTACTCTTTTGAAGACTGCTGAAGTCCTTCACTTTGCAAAGCTGTTTTTGCAAAATATGTGGAAAACATCCTTATTATTAAAAAAAACAGTGAAGATAATAGCCATGATTATACACAGCAGCCTCACTGCAGCAGTATAGTGACCTTAAATTGTGAATCAACTTAAAAGGGGTAGAGTAGATAGGTGATATGGAACCCTGGATTTGGAGTCAGGAAGACCTCTGTCTTCCTCAGTTTCCTCATCTATAAAATGGAAATAATCATAGCCCCTACCTCTTTGGGTGATTGTGAGGATAAAATGAGGTCATTGTAAAGTACCTAGCACAGAATCTGACATGCTATAAGCACTTATATGTTTTCTTTCTAGGCTTTTGGATATTTCATTAAGTCTTTGGATTCAAGATGAGCTCATGTTTTCTAGCTAATAATGTACACAAATAGGTCCAAAGGAGTCTGGTAATTACTGTTACAGCCTCCTTAATTGAAGGTCACATTACATAACCTCTACCATCCAGAATGCTTGAATACAAAATACTAAAAATGTATTTTCTAAAAGGCATTTCTGAACATTGAATCATCATAGATCTGAAGTAGGATTTTAGTGGCTCTGTAGTCTAATTACCCTCATTTTAGAGAGGAAGAAACTGAAGCACGGAAAACTGAAGCGATTTGCCAGAAGTCACATAAGTGGTCAGGTGGTAGAGACGGTCTTCCAACTCAAATCCTCTGATTCCTAAATCAATATTCTTGGATCTGCTTGCTGATTGACTAACAGGTTGGCTTTTATACTCAACAGGGTCACAGTAGCAGTCATTGTCTATCTGTTGTTTTTCAGTCAGACTCTTTGTGACTCCATTTTGGGGTTTTCTTGGTAAAGATAATGTAAGGGTTTGCCATTTCCTTCTCTAGCTCATTTGAGGAAACTGAGGCAGACAGGGCAAAATGACTTGCCAAGGGTCATACAACTGAGGCTGCATTTGAACTCAGATCTTCCTGATTCCAATCTCAGCTTTCATTCCACTATACTGTCTAATATACATCTATGTAAAGATTCTCTTAGCACTAAGTCGATTCCTGGCATGTGAGCCCCCCCCAAACCTGCACTTGTAAGCTCTGGTCTCCAGGTGGCAGTGCAATGCAAGGCAGTTTGCCTCTTCTCATTTCATGATCACAGGAGAGTGTTTCTGTAATCCCTTAAGAGAATGGAGGCTCCAAATGGCAGTAGCATTCTCTTGGGCAATTTTGGCAGTTGCTGTCAGTCACTTTTGAGAGAATAAAAATGATTGCAGCTTCAAGGCAAAGTTCCAAGAGAGCTGGATTTGAAGTCGAAAGACCCAGTTTTGAAACTTGATCTGTTCTGGACAAGTCACTTTGATTTTCTTGGTGCTCAATTTCCCTCTGTAAAATGAGGGGGCTGGATTAGATGGTCTCTGAGAACTTTTTAGGTGTCACAATCTCAGAGTTTGGAATAGGGATGTGCTGGAACCAGCCTGACCTTGCTTGCAAGAGCTAATTGTTGAATTTTCAATATGAGCGTTGACACCTTGAAAATCAGCAGAAGATACAGATCAGGGCCTAATGGTTTCATTGATCTTCTAGACTTAAAAAAGTGTGGAGAAAAATATTAACGGAGCAGGTTCAACTTCAGAGTGCGTTGTACGTACATTTTTTTTTTCCACTTGGAAAACCAGTTGTTAAACATTCGCCAGTACATCACTGATTGGAAGGCCCCCTCCATGGTCATTTAATTCAACCAGCACAAGAACAAGACTCTGCTAACAATATACCCCACAAATGACCTTCTAGATTTTACTTGAAGGTCACCACTAACCTCCTTGGCCCATTGTCCTTTTGGGAGATTTTCTTCACCATTAAGGAGATTTTCTTCCTATTATGTGTAAGCTTGTCTCTCTGCCCTCTGCAAGCTTAATATCTCTTTTGCTAATGGGTCTTCAGATAATGAAGGCAACTCTTATGCCCTCCCTAAGCCTTTTCTTTTCCAGGTTAAACATTTCTGTCCCAATAATCTAACTTCATATGGCACCTTAGATGAAAAGGAAATTTTTATGATTTGTGGAGTTGTTTATAATTTTGGATGTTGGCAATCACTTTGGTCAAGTATCCATGATTTAACTGGTAAAGGAATTCCTACCCACAGAGATTATATCTTGACTGTAATTTAGTGTAGACTGTAATTTAGCTTTAGGGACTTGCCAGAAGCAGAGTGGTTAGGTTATATGGCCATAGTTATAAAGTCCAAAAGCTGGTCTCCTTTTACGGATGAGGAAACTGAACCCCATGGAAGAGAAAGTGACTTACCCAATAGGTCATAGATTTGGAAATAGAGGGAACCAATAGGCCACCAAATCCAATTCCTCTACTTTACAAATAAGGAGACAGACTTAGAGATATGACTTGTTCATGTTCACATAGCCAGTAAGTGGCTTCGAAATGGATTCGAAATCAGACCTTTTTGACTCCAAGTACAGCATTTTATCCACCAATATCTGCCAGGAATTCTTCTTTTAAAATATATTTTTATTTATTTGTTTTTTTCCAACTACATGTACTGGTAGTTTTCACCAATCTTTTTTTTTTTTTTTGCAAGATTTTGAGTTCTGCCAGGGGTTCTGCCAGATAATCTACCAAATAATCTGGTATTTTTGAACATTTATTTTTAGTATCCTGATAATTGTATTTCAGTATAGTTTCCTTTGTGTTTTATTCTGTACATTGAAGAACATTAAGAACCAAGAAGGGGTCCATAGGTTTGACCATAAATTGCCAAAGGAGTCCAGGAAACATATAGATAGGGCTAAGAACCTTGTACTAGGCACAATGCTGCTAAAGGTTCTTTAGTCCTATGTTCTAACCTTTTTAGACATTTTTGAATCCTATTTCTTCCACTTAAAAAATTATCCTTTCTGACTTGTGGTATCTACAAAAATGAGAAGTCTGCTATTTAGATCTTCCTTTAAGTTCCTGGGGGAAAAATGTTGAATATGATGGAGCCCCATGGAGAGCTATTAGAGATTCCTTCCCTGGTTAGCCATTAACCCACTAATGAACAATCTGAAGTTATGAATCCATCTACTTACTATTAAAATGCCTAAGACATGGTAGGCACTTTAAAAATTTATGTTGATTGCCTGATTCAAGTCATCTTGCTGATAAATTTAACTATACTGGTCCTTTGTTTACTAAGGATCATTTAAATTGAATTAAATAAACATTTGTTGAGCTTCTACTAAGTACCAGATACAGTTTGAGCTACTGTGGATACAAGGACAAAAACAGCACTAGTTTGCTGAATTGAATTAAATTGCTGAATTGAATTAAATTGAATTTTATTCTCTTGATTCTTCATCAGTTCATACTAGTCTTCCCACATTTCTCTAGGTTCTTCATATTTGTCACTTCTTGTGACACAGTACTATTTCATAATTATAATTTACTCAATCATTCCTCATTTGTTGGGCACCTATGTTGTTCCCATATCTATGTTCTAATAAATACTATTGCTATGAACACCTCTATAACTTTGGATCTTTTCTCACTTTCATTAACCTTCTTGGATGGAGTCCCAGGAGTGAAACCTCTGAGATAAAGGATATGAACAGTTTAGTAGCATTTTTTGCATAAGACCAAATAGTTTTCCAGAAGTTGAAATGATTCAGAACTCTTCTTGAAGTACATTAATGAAGAACTTTCTTTCCATAGTTCTTTCAACAATGAGTTTTTCCCATTTTTTTTGGCATTTTTGTTAATTTAATGATCAGGAAGTAATGCCTTGGGCTTGTTTTAATAACTTTTTTGATTATTAGTGATTTTATGAAACTGCTGATAGTTTCTGTTTTATTATTCAAAAGCTATTCCTATTCTTTGACCACTATATTCTCTCTTTTTCTGCAACTTTCCTTCCATTCTCCTTTCTCCTCTAATTCTTAAAGTGGTAGAAGGATGAAAGGCCATGATTAGGTTTGGGAAAGAGACTAAGATTCTAGAGATGCATTCATTACCTGAATGTGCAACTTTGGATGAGTAGTTACCCTTCTCTGGGCCTCAGTTTACCCATATATAAAATATGAAGCTTCAATTGTGCTATCCACTTCACCTTAAAAAGTTGTTGTGGAGACTTACAGGGCAGAGCCAAGATGACAGCATGGAGCTAACATGCTCCTGGAACTTTTCCCTACCAAAGATAAATGAAACATCTATTCTGACATTCAAGCTACAAATCCCACCAAGAAAAAGAGAAGATTTAAAGACATTTTCAGTGGTAGACATCATGGAGGCTCTTCAGTGAAGGTCTGTCTCTTTTGGGTGAAAAGGAGAAGTAAAGCCCAGGAGGTGGGCGAGCAGGGAAAGCCAACAGGAGGCTTTTAGCCACAGTGCAATACAGGGCTTGACAACTTGACAATAGTAGAGGTCCTGGCAGCTAGATAGCAAGCCAGTCAGGAGGATCCCAACCCCAAAGAAAGTCTGAACCTTGGGAACAAACCTCTGCTAAATCAGAACCTGGACATAAAAAGAGGAAACAAACCTCTGCAAAGGCAAGGCCTGGACTGCATAGGCAACATCTTGGCTAATGACAAGCCAGGGATCAGACCCCAGCCCCAGAAAAAAAAAAGCTTGGATCTATTCTCCCTATACCCCAGGAGCAGAGCTAAATCAACAACACTCAAAGAGCACTCACTATAGAAAACTACTTTATAGACAAAGATTATAGCGATGCCATGTCTGAAGAAGAAATCAGTGAAAAATCACTCAATGGGAAGTATAAAACAATCTATAAATTGGAATCAAATACAAAAAAAAAATCGAAGAGCTTAAAAAATAATTTAAAAACCAAAGAAGAGGGGCAGCTAGGTGGTGCAGTGGATAAAGTACCGGTCCTGGAGTCAGGAGTACCTGGGTTCAAATCCAGTCTCAGACACTTACTAATTACCTAGCTGTGTGGCCTTGGGCAAGTCACTTAACCCCATTTGCCTTGCAAAAACCTAAAAAAAAACCCAAAGAAGAGAGGAAGAAGAAAAATGAAAAAAAGAAATGAGAGTCATGCAGGAAAATTATGAAAAACTGACTAGAGAATTCAACTTTAAAAAGGAAATACAAAAGGTAATTGAAGAAAATAAAACCCTAAAAATTAGAATTGAACAAATAGAAACCAATGAATCTATGAGACTACAAGATTCCATCAAACAAAATAAAAAGGCTGAAAAAATTGAAGAAAATGAAAAGTACCTTTCAGGGAAAATAAGTGACCTGGAAAATAGATCCAGATAGACAATCTACAAATCATCATTCTACCAGAATGCCTAAATCAAAAAAAGAACTTGGAAAACATCATGCAGGAAATTATAAGGCAAAACTGAATAAATCTTCTAGAACAAGAAAACAATATAATCAATGAAAATATTCACAGTACCCCTCCAGAAAGAAACCTCAGGATAAAAACTCCAAGAGCTGTTATAGCCAGATTCCAGAACTCTTCAATCAAAGGTAGAATATTGCAAAACAACAAAAAGAAAACAATTCAATTACAAAGGAACCACAATCAGACTCACACAGGACCTATCAGCCTCAACACTGAAGGATTGGAAGACCTGTATTACCATATATCAGAGAGCAAAGGACCTGGGATTACAACCCAGAATGTACTACCCTAAAAAATACAGAATATACTGTCAGGGGAAAAGATGGATGTTTGTCAAAATAGAAGACTTCCAGAATTTCCTGACACAATGAACAGAACTGAACAGAGAATTCAATCACCAAATATAGGACTCAAGAGTTGCATGAAAAGGTAAAGGAAAAGGGAAAGGATAAAACAAAACAAAACAAATGTTGGTCAAGACCATCAAATTGCATACAATTCTAAAAGGGAAGATATAACACTTCTAATTCTTTAGAACTTTATTTCTCTTAGGATAATTAAAAGGTTGAATATATTGAAGAGATTGGACTTAAAGGATATGGGTATATTTGGGTCTTGTCTCACCATTGAAGAGGTCCTAGATGATTTCACTATGTTTGGGACAAAAAAAAAACCCCGAAGAAAAGCAGGAGTATTAACTTCAAGTGGCTTGTTATCCTTTGATCCACTTTAACTCTACTGTACTGACAAAGTTTAGCACTTGTTCTGATGAGGGCATTCTAGGTTGGGTGGTTCTGAGTCAGTGTCTCTGTAACTTAAGATCATTTGTAAAGTTCTCAGGGGGGACCTCTAGAACCTCCCAGTGCTTAGAGCCCTTTAAGATACTTGTGGTTAATCAGATCAGGGTTTGAGTTAATCCATGCTTCACTTAACAAGGGGTTAAATACCCTGGGTGGGTGTAGGGGTAAAGTATGAGAGAAATTAAGTCTTGGGGGAGGGACACAAATAGTTCAAGAAATAATTTGATTTGGATGATACTTTGGCTCAGGAGGAGGATGATTGTGTGTCCTTGGAGGGTACTTGAAAAGGGGGTAAAGTTAAAAAAATGATTATGATTATAATTTGATGTAATTTGAGACAATGTTGCTTATCAAACAATCAAGCAATCAATCTTTGAGGATACTTTGATAACACTATGAGCTTATCAAGCAATCACATAATCAAAATGTGATTGATAATGCCTGATTAATAGTACTAGCACAATAAATAACAGGTGAAGAAGCACAAAGATTTTTAACTTTAGAGGGAAGGAAGGGAGAGTGTGAACTCTGAGTAAATTCTATTCAATAGATTAGACCCAAAGAGGGAATAAAATACATTCCAGCTTGGATTTAAAAATTTATCCTAATATACAGGGAAAGGAGGGGATGGGGAAAGGGAAAGATAAGGGAAGAATGGACTGATAAAAAGGGAAGGCAAAGGTAGAAGTGAAAATAAACTGAAAGTTAAATCTTAAAAGAAAAGTCAAAGGGGAAAGGAAGTAAAATTTGAGCCAGGAGGAATAAAAGGAAAGGAAAGAGAAAATATAAATGGAGAAAGATAGCATGGAGGGACATACAGAATTAGTAATCTTAACTAAATGTGAATGAGATGAGCTGTCCCATGAAAATGGAAGCAGATAGCAGAATGGATTAAAAACCAGAATCCTACAATATGTTGTTTACAAGAAACACATTTGAAGTAGGTAGATACACACAGGGTAAAGGTAAAAGATTTGAGCAAAATATATTATGCCTCAGCTGAAGTAAAAAAATCAGGGATAGTGATCCTGATCTCAGATAAAAATAAAAGCAAACACTGATCTCATTAAAAGGGATAAGGAAGGAAACTACATCTTTTTAAAAGGCACCATTGGTAATGAAGCTATATTATTACTAAACATGTATGCACCTAATGGTATAGCACCCAAATTCCTAGAGGAAAAGCTGAGTGAATTACAAGGAGACATAGACATCTTTAATAATGGGGGACCTCCATTTCCCTCTCTCAGAACTAGATAAATCTAACCACAAAATAAACAAGAAGGAAGTTTAAAAGATGAACGAAATCTTAGAAAACTTAGATATCATAGATCTCTGGAAAAAACTTAATAGAGAAGATAGAGGGGGATAGAGAAGAATATACCTTTTTCTCAGCAATACATGACACCTATACCAAAATTGACTATGTATTAGGGCACCAAAAAACCCCCTTACAATCAAATACAGAGAGGCAGAAATAATAAATACACTTTTCTCAGACCATGATGTAATAAAAATTACATGTAATAAAGGGTCATGGAAAGATAAACCAAAACTAATTAGAAACTGAATAACTTAATCTTAAATAATGGGTAGATCAAACAGAAAATAATAGAAATAATCAATAATTATATCTAGGAAAATGATACTAATGAGACATCATACCAAAATTTATGGGATGCAGCCCAGGAAGTTTATATGAATAAAATAGAGAAAGAGGAGATCAATGAATTGGGTATGCAAAGCTAGAAAAAGAACAAATTAAAGATTCCTCAATTAAATATCAAATTAGAAATTCTGAAAATCAAGGAAGAGATTAATAAAATTGAAAGCAAGAAAACCAAGATCTCTTAAATAAAATTAAGAGTTGGTTTTATGAAAAAGCCAATAAAATCAACAAACCTTTGGTTAATCTAGTTTAAAAACAAAGAAAGAAGAAAACCAAATTACTAGTATCAAAAATGAAAAGGATGAAGTAACCACCAATGAGGAGGAAATTAAAGTGATAATTCAGAGCTACTTTGCCAAACTATATGCCAATAAATGAATGAAATGGAAGAATATTTTCAAAAATAAAAACTATCCAGATTAACAGAAGAGGAAATAAATTATTTAAATAACCCCATTTCAGAAAAAAGAAATTGAAGAAATCATCAATAAACTCCCTAAGAAGGTCCAGATGGATTTATAAGTGAATTCTACCAAACATTTAAGGGACAATTAATTCCTATTCTACATAAACTATTTAAAAAAATAGGAGGTCAAATTCTTTTTATGACACCAACATGGTGCTGTACCCAAACCAGGAAGAACTAAAACAAAGAAGATGATAGACCAATCTCCCTAGTGAGTATTGATGCAAAAATCTTAAATAAAATTTTAGCAATGAGACTACAGAGAGTTATTACTAGGATAATACACTGTGATCAGGTAGGATTTATACCAGGTAGGCAGGGATGATGCAATAATGGGAAAACACTCAACATAATCGAACATATCAATAGCAAAACCAACAGAAGTCATATGATTATCAATGGATACTGAAAAAGCCTTTGATAAAATACAACATTCATTCCTACTAAAAAACACTAGAAGTTTAGGAAAAATGGAGTTTTCTTTAAAATAATAAATAGTATCTATCTAAAACTATCAACAAATATTATATGAAATGACAATAAACTTGGAACATTTCTCATAAAATCAGGAGTGAAACAAGGATGCTCATTATCACCACTACTATTCAATAAAGTATTAGAAATGCTAGCAGTACAATAAGAGAAGAAAAAGAAATTGAAGGAATCAGAATTGGCAATGAAGAAGCAAAGCTTTTACTCTTTGCAAATGATATGATGGTAAAATTAGAGAACCTGAGAAAATCATTTTAAAGGCCCCTTGAAACAATTAGCAAGTAAAGTAGCAAGATATAAAATAAACCTACATAAATCATCAGCATTTCTATATATAACAAAGCCCAAGTGCAAGAAATAGAAAGAGAAATTCCATTTAAAGTAACCTATAGACAACATTAAATATTTGGGAATCCACCTCCCAAGACAAACCCAAGACAAAAAATTGTGTATGAACACAATTTTAAAGCACTTCTCAAAATGTCAATTGCTCATGGTTAGGTAGAGCTAATCTAATAATAACAAACAAACAAATAAATGATTGAATAAATGAATGAATAAATAATAAATAAAAATAATAAAAATGTCAATTATACTCAAATTAAATTACTTATTCAGTGCCATACCAATCAAACTACCAAATAACTATTTTACTAAACTAGGAAAAATAGTAATAAAATTCATCTGGAGCAACGAAGGGTCAAGAAAGCAAAGGAACTGATGGAAAAAGAATGTAAAGGAAGGTGGCCTAGCTCTACCAGATCTAAAACTATACTAAAAAGTGACAGTTATCAAAACTGCCTGGTACTGGTTAAGAAATAGTGTAATAAGTGGATTAGGATAGGTTCAAAAGAAACCATAGTAAATGACTGCAGTAATCTAATGTTTGATAAACCTAAAGACATCAGTTTCTGGGATAAGAGCTCACTATTTGACAAAAATCATTGGGAAAACTGGAAAACAGTATGGCAAAAACTAGGCATAGACCAACATCTCACATCCTGCACCAAAATAAGGTCAAAATGGGTACAGGATTTAGATATGAAGGGTGAAACCATAGATAAATTGATAGACCAATAAATACTCTATCAGATCTATGAAAGGGAATAAATTTATGACCAAATAAGAATGAATATATTATAAACTACAAAATTAATGAGTTTGATTATATTAAATTTAAAAAGTTTTTGCACTAATAAAATCAATGCTGCCAAAATTAGAAGGAAAGCAGAAAGCTGGGAAACAATCTTCACAACTAGGAGTTCTGATAAAGATCTCATTTCTAAAATATATAAAGATGGCATTAAATTTATAAGGGTATAAGTCATTCCCCAGTTGATAAATGGTCAAAGGATTATGGACAGACAGTTTTCAAATGAAGAAGTTAAAACTATACATAATCACATGATATGATCTACCAGTGTCACCAACCAGTTCATTTGAAAATCTACCAGATAGAAGAATAATTTACTATGGAGAAAATAAGTTTAAGTTGAAAAACAGTTTTAATATTGCAATGAAAGGAAGGCAGTATGAGTTTTGCATGTTCAAAATATTTGTGATGGCCTGGGATTGTTTCAAGATAGTGCTTTTACTGTGGTTACGATTTTTAGATAGTTAGACATTTGTATTGCAAATGTTTGTAAGTTGTTCATAACATCTTAATCATGTGAATATACAGTCAATGAGATATGATTATAAGGTAAGAGAAGAATGAGGAAGCTATTCTGATTCAGAACATGAAGATGCCATTCTTATGTTGGTTTGGAAACAATTTGAAAATAGGTTGATAAGCAACAAGAACAAATTCTTAGTCAAAAGTGATAATTTCAAATTGCTGAAGAAACAAATCTACAATGCCTTAAACATAGTCATGTTTGTTGTCAGAGAGGAAAAATACATTTGTAACATAACCATGGGGTGATTATTTACTGCTAAAGATACCATCAACCCTTTGAAATATCATCTCAAATATCTAAGGGATTTGAGAACCCCTAATGGGTTTGAACCACTGTAGTGGAGGACTATAGAGATTGTGAAAGAGATTAATGTGAGATAAAATTGGGAGGGTGAATTGAAGTCATATTATAGAGTCAGATTGCTTGTTGCAGTTTAAACAGGAGGAAATTGAGACCTGAGATCATTTAGTGTAAGTAACAGCATTTGAATTGAAGCCAAAACCTGACTCCATTCATCCCCAGAATACTGTCCACCACATGAAATTTATTACACAGATAATTAGGAAATCTCAATAATGATAATAACAATGGGTATCTGAAAGCCAATGGTAAAAGGAATTTGTATTACCTTTCCATAGAAAAAGTGAATAAAGACAGGAAGGAAGCTGATCTGAGATGAAAAACTGATAATCCACAGGAAAGAGAAGTTATGAGTAGAGTTGAAAGACATTTAAGCTAGCAAATGTAAATCACCCTCAACTCCTCATTCTCTGTCTGTGTCTGTCTGCCTGTCTGTCTGTCTGTCTGTCTGTCTGTCTCTCTCTCTCTCTCTCTCTCACACACACACACACACACACACACACACAGACCCCAAAATCCAGTCTGAGATCAAGTCCTGTATATATTACTTTCATAACATCTCTCCTATCTTTCCCCTTTGCTTCTCTGGCACTGCCTGGGATAGGCCAGCTGATTGGTCTCCTTCCTCAAGCCTCTCTTCCTCTCCAATCCATCCCACTCAGCTATCAAATTGACATTCCTAAAACATGGGTCCTCCCTACTCAATAAGCACCAGTAATTCCACATCATCGACAGGATCAAATATAAAACCTTCTTTTTTGACTTTCAAAGTCCTTTATCACCTGGTCCTCTCCTACCTTTCCAGTTTTCTCATCCCTTTACCCCTCCGCATAGTCTGTGATTCAGCGACACTGAGGCTTCCTTGCATAGGACAGGCCATCTCTCTATTCTGATGTTTCTGAACTCCTCATTTCCTCCTCCTAGCCTTCTTGGCTTCTTTCAAGTTTCAGCTAAAATCTCACAAGGAGCCTTCCCTAGTTCTCTTTAATCTTCATACCCGCCCAATATCTCCAATTTATCCTGTGTATATAGACTGTCTCAAATGTCTTAGTGCCTTGGTTTGAGGTCTTTTAGTTTAAAACTATGCTAACTCTTACTCTATATGCACAAAGTTGTCTGCATGTTTCTCCATTGGACTATGAGCTCCTGAAGAACAAGAGGCTATCTTTTGTTTTTCATTGTATTCCTGGGCTTTAGCACAGTCTGTCATATAGTCGGCATTTAATAAATAGATTGGAGATAATCACCAAAGAAAAGAAGGAAAAAGGGGGCAGCTAGGTGGTGCAGTGGATAAAGCACCGACCCTGGAGTCAGGAGTACCTGGGTTCAAATCCAGTCTCAGACACTTAATAATTACCTAGCTGTGTGGCCTTGGGCAAGCCACTTAACCCCATCTGCCTTGCAAAAACCTAAAAAAAAAAAAAGAAAAGAAGGAAAAAGGAAAGAAACAAGCATTTATTAAGTGTTTACTGTATACCAAGCTCTTTTCTAGGTCCTTGGCATACAAATACAATAAAAAGAAAGACAGTTTCTGCCCTTAAAAATGATGATGATGATGATGATGATGCTTGTCTTTCATTCTCCATCAGGAGAGATGATACCATGACAAGCATGTGAATTAGATTTTAATGAGGGGGATGCTATGCTAACTCATTTTCTCCTCTAGACACGTGGGTCCAGTGACCAGAGAGGAATCAGGAAGACTGGAGATGGCTCTGGATGTGAGGCAGTCTGTGTAAAGTGACTTGTCCAAGGTCATACAGCTAATGCCTGAGGCTGGATTTGAACTCCAGCTTATTTTCCAATGAGAGAGGGGAGGACAGAAGAAAATACATAAAGAAAACTGAACAGAGGAAGCAAGCAGTCTAGAAGCCTAGAAGGTCAGAGATGAAAGGAACCCCAAGCAAGAAGCTTTTTATTAGTAAGTAAATGTACATATACACACATGCATATATGTGTATAACAAAATAAACATGTTGGAAAAATATTTTTGAACACCATTAATTTAGTTTTGTCTGTTGACAGTTTATTTTTAAACCAGTACCAGACAATTTTGATGATGACTTGTGTTGGAATATAGGTTGAGATTGAGTCATACTCTGTCCCTTCATTCCACTTGTTTCTTTTTTTACCTTGTAATTCTAAACTTTTGTTCCTCAAAATGAATGTCATTATTAGTTTGATTTTATAGAGTATCTCTATAGCACTGAATCTGTAAATTAATATTAGTATTGTCATTTTTATTGTATTGGTAAAACCCGACCACAAACAATCATTTTTTCCCCATTATTTAATTCTTTTCTTATATAAAGAGTGTCTTGTACTAATATTTACAAGTCCTGAATGTGTCTTGGCATGTTAATGCTGATGTTTTATGTATTATATAATTATTTTGAATGGAATTGCCTTTTCTATTTTGTTCCCTTCTATCTTCAGTTCAGTGGAAGGAATAAAAGCCCAGAGAGGGTCTCACAGAAAGTCACCCACCAAGTTATAACCAAGTTAGCATCTTGACTCCCAAAAGAACATTCTTTTTCACTACCTCATGACTCATCCCCCTCTGGGACCACATGCATGTGGAAATGGGGAACACTCCCAGAGGATTTAGAACCTCGAACTGGAGACAGGAGATTATCTGCCCCATCAAGCAGGAAAAATACAGCACAACCAGGTGGCATCATTGCTTAAGGACTCAAGGCCATTGTTCAGTAAGAAACTATTTCAGGAATAAGAAACTTCCTAGAGATTAGCAACAACTGGGGTGGAGTAGTGAAAAGAACGTTGATTTGAGTCAGGAAGTATCAGCATTTATACAATGCTTTAAGGTTGAAAAACACATATATGCTATCTCATTTGATGTCTAAAACAACCTCAAGACGTTGTTTTTCAGTTGTTTCAGTCATTTCAATTAACCCCTTTGGGATTTTTTGGAAAAGATACTGGAGTGCTTTGCCATTTCCTTCTCCAGCTCATTTTACAGATGCGGAAACTGAGGCAACAGGGGTAAGTGACTTACCCAGGGTCAAATAGCCAGAAAATATCTGAACTTAAGTTTTTCTGGCTTTGAACTCAAGTCTTTTTGACTCTGGACCTGGTGTTCTAGTCACTTTATGACCTAGTTGCCCCTGTCTTAGAAAAAAGATATTAACATTTTCCTCATTTTTTAACAGATGAGGAAACTGAGGCTGAGAGGTTGAGTGACTTGCCTAGTGTCACAAAATAAGTAGAGATTTTGCTGACTCTGTCCCTTATTGACTGTGTGACCTCTCCACACCTGTTTCCTCATCTGTAAATCAATAGATTTGTACTCAATGACTCTAAAAGCCCTTCCAGGGTCTAGAATTGAGAGAGTCTGATCTCTTGCCATGGAGTCCCCAGACTACTTGAGATTTGATTTCCCTGATTGATCTCTGACCAGGATACTTCCAAATGTCTCTGGTGACTGAGAGCCTAAACTATGTATGGTCTCTGCAGCAAGTGGGAGGAGGCAAAGGGTCGGGCCCCTTCCCTCCTTCCTTATAGTTTCTCAAAGATAAAGACTTGTGGGACATGCCTTGTTCAACTTTCATTTTATTCTACCCATAGTTCTCCTCTGTTGGAAGTGGAACTGGGGTCTGCAGATGAGAAAAGATGGGGATGGAAAAAGCGACTGGATCTGTGATTTTATTGGTTTAGGAATTCCCTGTCATGATTTTGATGGTACAGGAACTCCCCGTCATGATTTTGTTGGTGTAGGACTCCCAATTGAGGTAACTCCTTCTGCCAAGGCAGGCCATCTCTTAGCCTCAGCTTTGTCCAGTCACATAACCAACATGTGCAGGAGGTGGAGGACTTGAACCTAGTCTTTCTGACTCTGATGTAGCTCTCTGTCTCTCCCCACTACACCAGGTGAAAAAAGAAAGTCATTTCAACCATTCCAATCCACAAACAAGAAGCATTTATTCAGCACCAACTGTATGCTAAGCTCTGTTGTAGTTGCTGAGGATACAAAGATGAATTTCATAGTTTCTCTGGAAGAGAGTGCCTTCAACCAATCAGCAAGCGTTGATTAAGCACCTACTATATTTCAAGCAAAAAATAAAACATTCCCTGATATTAAAAAGTTTACATTCTCTAGAGGGCACCCTAGTGAGTAGATCACTGGACTTGGAATCAGGCTGACTCAGCTTCCTGAGTTCAAATCCAGCCTCAGACACTTGCTGTGTGACCTTGGGCAAGTCACTTAACTCTGTCTACCTCAGTTTCTTCATCTGTAAAGTGATTTGGAGAAGGAAATGGCATGCCACTCCAGTATCTTTACCAAAAAAACCTTAAATGGGGTCATAAAGATTCAGACACAGTTGAAAAATGATTGAATGGTGGGAAAATTGCCTGTTGTAGTTTTCCCAAATGTTACTGCCTCTTATAATGCGATCTTCATTTCAATTGTTAAAGTCATTGCATATATTTTTTGACTGCATCATTTCATTAAACCTTCTATTTTCTGAACTGTACATGTCAATCATTCTTTACAGCACAGTTATATTCTACTATAATCATGTCTTTCTAGCCATTTCCTACCTGGACATATGTTTTTACCAGCTTCCTGTTATCACAAGTCAAGATGCTGTAAACATATTAGTTCCCTGGTACATTTTGGTTCTTTTCTTGCCATCAAAATAAATGTATTTATGGATATGAATTCATCTAAGCTATACAACTTTTCTCCCTCCCTCTCTTCCTTCCTTTCTTCCTCCTTCCCTCCCTCCTTCTTTCTCTCCCTCCCTCTCTCCTACTCTCTTCTCTCCCTCTCTCTCTCTCTCTGCCTCTCTGTCTCTGTCTATCTCTCTTCCTTCCTTTCCAGAACCTCTCATTTCTTCAGTATGAGGAGCTTCTTATGAAGAAGACCCTGTATTGATACACTTCTCTGTAATTTATAGTCTTAGAAGTTGCCTGGGGTACTGAGAAAATAAGTTATTTATCTATAGTCACAGAAACAGTACTTATCAAAAGTGGGACTTGAACCTTGACCTTTCTGACTTTTGAATTTAGCTTTAAATCCACATGCCAGACTGCCTCTCCTCTCACACATAATAGAGGGTTGACTAAATTATTGAATGAAACTTGGACTTTCATTGCAATTCACCAACTTTGATAGACTCCCTGCTTTGCCTCCACCATCTGTGATAACTTCCTATCTCTGCTGATTGACATTCTAGTCTTCTTTTTAAGGCCCAGATCCAGTACCCCCATGAAGTCCATACTGATTGTGCCTCCCCACCATGAAAATGATTTCTCCCTCAGAGTTTCATACTTGATTTTATGTTGTACTTGCATATATATTTAGTCCCCCTTAAAAGCTCCTCAAGGGCTGGATTGTGGCACGTTTGCCTTTGTTTCACCAACATCTAGCACCAATCTATTAAGGACTGTGGTGGTGAGAACAGAGTTGGGTGAGAGAGTTTGCGTAAGGTCATCTTTAACGAAGTCAGTCTAGCACTGAACAGAGTGCTTAGACAGAAGACTCCCTTAATTGTAAACAGAACAAAGACATGCTTTCTATCCCATCAAGAGCCCCTCCAGCTAGCCATTGCTTTGAAGGTCTTTTAGGATAAGACACTTCTTTTATTGGAATGTTTGATGTCAGACCCCATCCCACCTCTTCCAGCCTTGCCCCCTCCCAGCCTAAGTTGGCCATACCCTTCTTTGATTGAACAAGCTGGAGGTGACTCTTGCGGAGTTTCAAACTCCACTTATACAGCCCCCTCCCCCTCCCAACCTCCCCTGACCCCATGCAGGCCTGCATTATTCTCTACTTCTAGAAATATCAATAAATGTAATTGTTAACCTCATTCTATTTTGCTTTTTCTTAAGGTCAAAAACCTTCAGTAACATTTTTTTTTTCATCAGGACAAACTCTAGGAAGGTTAACATATTTTCAATGGTCAAAACTTCAATGAGGACCCCTCCTCATTTTTAGGGAATCTTACACAATAGCAATTATTTCTGTTCTGTTCTGACAAGAAACTCTGAAGGTCTAGTTCTCCCAGACTGATTCTTTTGGAAGGTCAAGCTAGGTCATCTTTTGCCTTAATTTTTATCTAGCCTTCAATAATTGAATGAGTATTGCCTCAGACAAGCTGAGACCTGATAAAAACCTTAGCTTAAAAAGACTAGGATCTTTCACTGCATCCAGGGTCATTGTCAGTCATTCTGATCCATATCTGGTCACTAGACCCTGATACCTGGAGAAGAGAGTGAGGCCTTTGCCCAGTCCTGCTTCCCTTATATCCAATTCACTTGCAAGTCAAGGCATCCTTCTCCTGATATCATTGATTCTCTTTGTGAATGTAAGTCAAACAATTGTTAAGAACCAGATAGGTGGATAGAATATTGATCTCCACTAACTATTTCTATGTAATGAAATGAACACTGGAAATACAAGTACTAGCAAGCAAGCAAGTCCCTGTTTTTTAAGAAGCTTATATAATGATGGGTGAAGGCAAAACAGAATGGGAGAATGAGAGGACCATAGGGTAACCTGGTTTAGAGATGTCATGGAAGTCCTTTGCAGGTTTAGTTATGGGCAAGATAACACGGAGGTTCATCTATCAGAACCCAGGGAGCCAGGGACCAAATTCAAGATTCTGGAGGGAAGTAGATGAGAAAAATCTGCTGGGATTTTAGTTAATTAATAAATATTTGTTAAGTGCCTACCAGGTACTGCTAATGATAGAAAAAGAAGCAGAGGATAGTCTCTGCCCTCAGTAGTTCACAGCCTAATGGGAGACATCAAGCAAACAACTATGTTGAAGTCTTTTGTCCTTTCTTAAAGATCCTGACCTCAAGGGAAGTGATGCTCTGACAAGTATGTGAATTGGTTGAGTGCTAAGTCACCAGCCTCATTTTTTTGTCCAGAGCCCTCTGCATCCAGTGGTCAAATATAGATCAGGACAACAGGAAACAATTATGCACAAACTCTATATAGGATAGATAGAACATAGTTAAGAGGACAGCATTAGAAGAAGACTTGGGAAAGACTTCCTGTAGATGTTGGGATTTTATTTGAGACTCAAAGGAAGCCAAGGAGGTCGTCAGGTATTGCTGAGGAAGGAAAGTATTTCAGCTATGGGGAGAGCCAGAGAGAATGCCTGGAACCCAGAGATGGTGTCTTGTTTGTGGAACATCCGGAGGGACAATTCATTAGATCAAAAACTATGGATTGACGAATAAAGGATAAAAAAAGACTGGAAAGGTAGGGGGCTAGGAAGCAAAGGGTTTTGAATGTTAGAGTATTTTGTATTTGTTCCTGGAGGGAATAGGGAGCTCCAGTCTAGAGTTAGTTATCTTTGAAATTTTAAACTTGAACCTCTTCTTTTGAAGGACAATGTGTGTTTGTGTTTGTGTGTGTGTGGTGGTAGTAGTAGTAGTAGTAGTAATAGTAGTAGCAGGAGGAGGAGGAGGAGGAGGAGGAGTGGGGGAGCCCTTTAGGGAGGCTATTGTTTTGTAACTTCTATTCTTGCTATACCTTCTCAGTAAATACCCTTTTGCAAAAGCTAATTTCTGTCAGCTGGTTGGTTGATATTGTGGAACACTTTGGATGGGAACCTAGGAGTAATAGTTCTGGAAGCCCAAGGGTAGAATCCTGAGAACAGTAGTGGAGCTAGGGTGGGTGAACCCAAATAATGTGCTACATAAAGATTGTGAAGGAATATGGGAGGTAGAAACAATTCACATGCAAGACAAACTATATCCAAAGTAATACTAATGGGATAGAGTCCGAGAAGGGAGCACCTCAGTGTTGGTGTTCTCTGTGCTGCTCCCTCTGACATTTTGTTGGTGGTGTTATTGATGGAACCTATGATTTCCCGACTGTCGGAAACTTCCAGTGAAGAAACTCCCTGTTACCAATTCAGATCAGCAGCTACTTTGCAATTTATAGTCTTAAAGACTTAGAGAGCTGCCTGGGAGTAGGGGAGGTAATGAGAGGTTAAGTGAATTGTCCAATTCACTTAAAAATCTCAACCAATGACTCTTCGTGTCAGAGATAAGACTTGAACTATCAAACATACACTAGCGCTCTGTGCACCCCACCAGTTGTCTACCCATCCTCCACTGAATTACATTTTGCGTATGTTTTGTTTTTACTTGTCTGTGTACATGTTCTATCCTTCCAAGAGGATGTGGGTTGGGGCTGTTTGTTTTGATTTTGTTTTCCAATGTCTAACCTGGTGTCTGGTGCAGAGTGGACCCATAATGAATGCTCATTGGATGAATGCATGGATGAATAATTTTTTGTATCACTAGCATAGTATCTTGGACATAATAAACTATATAAAATTTGGTGAAAGTTGGACAAGCATTTTACAGATGAAGAAACTGAGCCCAGAAAGGTTAAAAATCAATTTACAGGTAGTAAATATCAAAAAAGTGGGATCTGAGCTCACTCTTATCTCCACACAAAATCCTGTTTGACATTCAAAGTCATTCAAAGCCCTGCATCTCCTAGTCCCTTCCTACCTTTTCCATCTTCTTTTATCTTGCTCTTTTTCTCTTTTTTTGAGACAACTATCAATGAATTAATACATAAATAAAAGGATTCTACATATCCCAAATCAGTTGGTGTGAAACAAATATTTGCAATAAATATGAGATACACATGATGATATAATATTAATGTACACTCCCCAGTGATTAATATGGAAGAAAAAATATCAATTAAAATTAATAATGATAATATGAAAAGATATGGCAATTACCTAATCATTAAAAAATACAAAAAATAACAAAAATACAAAATACAAGACCACTTTATAGTATTTATCTTACATCCACCAGAAGGACAAAAAGAGCCACAAAGGACAAAAAGCCAAAAGTGACATGTCTGTGGAGAAATAGGTATTCCATCGTATTTTGAACTGATGGAAACTTTTGAGAGGGGAAAATCCTGAATTCTTCAATGAACAAACATTTATATATTCTCCTCATCTCCCTCAGTTTAAAAGAAATGAAGGGGGGGGAACACCACTGTGACACATGCGTAGTCAAGCAAAATCATGTCTCATTCTACACTTCTCTGTGGAGAGGCAGGTAATAAGCTTCTGCAGCAGGCCATAGGAATCATAGTTGCGGGTTAAATTTACAGAGCTATGTTTTTCACAATTATTTATGTTTACAATGAGATGAAGATGTATTAAAAGCCTACTGTAATGCTTCTTTTTTAGTCTTATTTTTATTGGTACCTTTTGTTTTGACAGCCCCTTCATTTCCAAACTGATATTTCCTCACTGCCTTACCAATCCTCTGTAACAAAAAATAGAAAAGAAAGGGGAGGGAGAGGGAAGCATTTCAGCAAAGCTGGCAAACACATCCACCCTGGCTGACAGTAAATGCACTTTTGAATGAGGGTCCTCTCTAATAGCTGCTGCCTTTATATGAGCATTAGCCCAAACTGTCTACACAAGAGATAGCTTTTCATTTTCTTGAAGTTCAGACTTTCCTTTTGGCTCTCGTTATTGCTGTTTGTGAGAGACAAGACACACACACCATTCCAACAACATGTCTTCACAATGACCCCTTTTCTTGATGGATCTCACCTTTCTATTATATCCTTGTTCCACTGGGCTGTCGTCGCTGGCCATGAGAATGCAGAACCACAGAATACCAAAGGGTAATGCTCATCCAATGTAGTTTCATGGGCTTGTCTTCAGTTACCAATTAGTGGTTATATTATCGTAGATTCCTAAAATCCTCCAGTTGGAAGAAATCCCAAGGGAGCATTAAAAGAGAAGTTTGGGGGGAAACTTTCTAATCATTGCTAATAAGGATTTGGTGGAAAGTCAAGCAACCTGAGAGATAGGTGGTTAGCTATGAAGCCCAATTGTTCTGGGGCCCAAATGATATAACATATGAAAAGTACCTTTGAACATCTTGAATCATATGCAAATACTAACTATATAATCAATTAACTAGCATTTATTTCAGTATTGCACAGGTGCTGGAGATATGAAGAATGAAACTGTCCCTATCCACACTCTAATGAGAGAGAAAGCAGGTACATATATATGTCTAGACCAAATAAATCAAAATAGAAAGAGAATATATACAAAAAATAGTTCAATGCAACTGTAGTTTGGGAGAGAGGTAACAACCAGTCCTTTCCAGACTCCCACACATTTGTCAGACTGGTCAATAAGGAAAAACTGAGTAACTATTGAAGAAGCTGGGTTTGAAGTCAGAAGACGAGCTTCGTGAGTTCAAATCTGGTCTCAAACACATCCTAGCTATTTGAGTCTGGGCAAGTCACTTTACCCTTGGTTTCCTCATCTGTAAAATAAACTGGAAAAGAAAATGGCGAATCACCCCAGTATCTTTGCCAAGAAAACCCAACCCGGATCATGGAGAATTAGACATAACTAACTGAGCAACATGGAAGAGAGAAACCATTTAAAACCTGAAAGGACCTTAAAATTAATCAATCAATCAATCAGCAAGCATGGATTATGTTATCCTATGTGTTATGTGCTCTGCCAGGTACTGAGAATATATGGATACAAAAATGAAATGACCCCTGTCCTTGAGGAGCTTCCATTCTATGAGAAGGAACACTCTAAAGATCCTTTAATACTCATATTCTTTTTTTTTAAGGTTTTTGCAAGGCAGTGGGGTTAAGTGACTTGCCCAAGGCCACACAGCTAGGTAATTATTAAGTATCTGAGGCCAGATTTGAACTCAGGTACTCCTGACTCCAGGGCCAGCGCTCTATCCACTGCATCACCCAGCCACCCCAATACTCATATTCTGATATTGACCCTGTGGATTATCTCCAACGTATCCTGTCCACAGCTTGTTTGTGTATAGTTATTTGCATGATGTCTACTCATTAGACTTTGAGCTCCTTGACCATAAGGACTGTCTTTTGCCTTTCTTTGTATTCCTCGGTGCTTAATACAGTTCTTGTATGTAGTAGGTGCTTCACAAATATTTGTCAATTGACTTGTCCTATAGATGGGGAACTGAAGCCCAGAGAGGTGAACTAGTTTCCTTAGAATCGCCCAGCTACTAAATGATAGAGCTGGGATTCAAACTCAGATTCTGGTTCACCCCCCCCCCCACTCCCACCCTTTTCTTTCAACAAACTGCAGTGGCACCCCAATTCCTCTGTTAAGCAACTGAAGCTTTTCCTAACTTGGCACCCACTCACCTTTCTAGTCTCTTCTATTCCTAATACCCCTCCCTGGTCTCTTCCATCCTGGGATCCTGGCCTTCTTGTGGTTCCTTACATGAGACATTCCATCTCCCAACTCTGAGCCTTTTCACTGACTATCCCCCATTCCCAAAATGCTACCCCTCCTCACCTTGATCTCCTACCTTCCCTGGCTTCTTTCATGTCTTTGCTCAAAATTGCATCTTCTGCGGCAGAAGCTTTTTTCTTTCATTACAGTGCCTTCTTTCTGCTAATCATCTCCAATTTAGTCTGTCTCTAACTTGTCTGTATAGAGTTATTTGCATGTTGTAGCCTGGGAGCTCCTTGGGAAGCAAGGATTGTTTTTTGATTTTTGTTCTCAATCCTTAGTACTGGCACATAGTAGGGCCTTAATAAATGCTTATTGATGGACTGATGATTTCCGTCTCTCTATACTTACTGGTTTCTTTTGAGTGACATCCATTTCCTCCCCTGAGTTTCCTTTTCTAGAACTTGTCTTTTCCTATCACTGAAAGAGGAGCTGAAGCAATTTTGTTGCCACTTCAATGTCTGTATGTGGCATTTCATGATAGTGATTTTAAAAAGGCTTCAATCACTAAACAAATCTTTATTCTGTGTCCTTATTCTGTCTAAGCTCTGTGAAAGCACAGCTGAGGTCACAAAGCCAAACTTGAGATGTTCCCACCCTCAAGGAGGTTATATTTTACTAGGACTGGAGTTCTTTTCCCCCCCCTTATTATATATAGTTTATTTTTGTACACATTCATTCAGTTTATCATATTAGTTCTTTTTTATTGTTAGTTTATTTTATTTTTCTAATTACACGCTATGAAAGTTTTTCAATATTCATCCACATGCATATTTTAAAGTTACATAATTTTCTTCCATGCTCCCTGCCCACCCATGTGTTTAACATGTTTACAGATTAATTTTCAGAATGAGAAGTTAAGATGAAAGGAAAAGAGAAAAACATGAGATAGGAAAGAAATACATAAGAGAAATTTTTAAAAAGTGAATGCAATGTTCATTCAGATGCTGTAGGTTTTTGTTTTGTTTTGTTTTATTTTTCTTCCCCTGGATGGGGATAGCATTGTCCACAGCCAGTCTCCTAGGGTTGTAGGACTGGAATTTTTAACTTGGGGTCCTTGAACTTTGTAGAAAATATTTTGATCATTGTACTTTCTTTTTTTCTTTCTTTTTGGCAATTGGGGTTAAATGATTTGCCCAAGGACACAGGTAAGTGTCTGAGGCTGAATTTGAACTCAAGTCCTCCTGATTCTAGGATTGGTTCTTTTATCCACTGTGCCATCTAGCTGCCCCAATCATTGTATTTTAATATTGTTTCCCCTTATAATCCTGTAGATTTTATTTTATGCATTTTGAAATACTATTCTAAGAAGGGATCTGGAGTCCAGGACACAAAAAAAGGCTAAGAATCTCTGGACCAATGAGAAACAGCATACATAGGGAAGGGATAGCCAAGGAAAGCCTTCTAGATCTGAAGTAATGAGAATGGCGAGTGGAATTATGGTGCAAAGTTGATCTATCATTTTCAGGAGTAATATAGTATTGGTATGTTTATTAGTGCATAGTGCTGTAAACTGTATAGCATATATATATATATAAATATAAATATATATATATATGTATATATATATATATATATATATATATATAATATACTACTATTGTTCCCAAGAGCTAGAGGTGAATGGTGAGACAAAGGAAGGAAGACATATTCATGAAGTCAGGGTAGATGGCAAGATGCCCAAGCTAGGGGTGAAGTCTAGTTTGGGGTTGCCCTGCTAGACAGTTGGGAGCTAAGGATTGACTCATTCCCAAATCAAACTCTAATCCCAGCAGCTCTGCCTCAGGGAGGAGTCTCCAAACTAAATTAGTGAATGAATGAATGAAAAAGTATTTATTGAGCACATGACAAGTACTAGTGCCGTGATGCTAAGTGCTGTAGACATAATTCAAAAATTAAGAGGAAAGAAATAATCCTTGAAAATTTAGGACCCTATCTCTGAAAAGGGGTTGTGGTGTAGAACTAAGTATAAGAGGTTTATATTATTCCCTTTAATGAATTGAGAATGAAACAACCAATAAGATACAGAAGAAGGATAATATTTAATACAGATCAATTCAATTCAATAAAGCTGGATTGGGGATTGTGTTGTATAGGATGCTCCATATGGGAGCTTTGAGATCTGCTTCTGGTACATAGTGCATCATTGATGGAAAGACTTGTCATTTTTGGAAGGTATGAAAAGCCCTGAATGGTCCCTTGGGCTTGTGTCTTCTTTATGATAGTTTTGGGGGATGGGGGAGAACTGTACTTTGTCAGTTTAAGAGAGAGAGAGAAAAAAGAGAAAATGAGGAAGAGAGAGAGAACAAAGAGAGAGAGGGAGAGGATTTGCAACTCATGCTCTTCCTTCTACTATATAGGGGACTTCTTGTAATTCTAAAACATCCAGGGAAGGGTGGGTAAGGTCTGAAATTTTCCTATCCTGGAATCATTTGATTTTGTCCACACGACTGCTAGAGAAGAGGGGCTCAATTAAACAAACTTTCACCTGGGACCTTAGATAAGTTTTCTTTTTCTTTTTAATGTAAATGGTTTTATTTTTTCCAATTACAAGCAAAGATAGTTTTCAACATTTGTTTTTTTATAAGGTTTTGAATTTCACATTTTTTTCGCCTTTCCTCCCTCCATTTTCCCTCCCAAGATTGCAAACAATCTGATATAGGTTGTATATGTGCGATCACATTAAACACATTTCCACATTATTTATGTTGTGAAAGAAGAATCAGAATAAAAGGGAAAAAAACAACAACAAAAAAGTGAAAATATTTTGCTTTGGTCTGCATTCAGACTCCGTAGTTCTTCCTCTGGATGTGGATGACATTTCCATCATGAGTCTTTTTTGGAATTGTCTTGGATCATTGTAGTGCTGAGAAGATTTAAGTCAATTATAGATGGTCATTGGACAGTATTGCTGTTACTGTGTACAATGGTTTCCTGGTTCTGCTCACTTCACTCAGCATCAGTTCATGTAAGTCTTTCCAGGTTTTTCTGAAATCTGCCTGGCTACTTTTCCCATTGTTCTGTTTTTTCCCCCCTGGTTTTAGGTGAATGAATATCTACCTAGAGAGAGATATGTCTAGGAGTGAAGGCGAACTTGTGGGTTTGAGAAGTCCAAAGCCTCTGAGGCCCATCAAGTTGAAACTGGTTGATGGCAGGGAAACTTCCACATTAGAACAGATGATAACGGACAAGAATATTGACCAGTTCTGAATTCTTTTTTTTTATACCAATAAACATATGGTAGTAGCTTTTTGGACAGTATAGAGATGAGATGAAGTGTAAAATGTTTAATTAGCGGTCTAGTCAATTGCTTCATTTCAGGTGAGATTTAAGTATCAATATCCCAGCAGATAATTGTATTATAATATATAACATATGATATATATATAATATAATACTATGTATCTTATTAATAGAATCATATTTTAAGTTTATTTTTGTCAAATGCATGTCTACGAGTGTCCTATATTTAATATTTCCTTTGTGTGTAAGAATAAATTGCTTGTCATTTTGTGCTTTTAGTACTTTTTTACTCTCTAACTGGGGGTGATCCATAATCTGTGCTCTAAGTAAAATAATTCCTGGGACATTGGAGCCAGGAATTAGCATATTGAAAAGTATGAGAACAAAGAATCTAGTCCCTTCTCATTAATGACCAGATTTCCCAGGATAACACCTGCTCCAAACCACATATCTAGGTATAAACCAGGCGGTTCTTTTATAATCTCAAAATAAAACAAAACAACTCTGGTCTTTCTTTGTCTCCTACAGGTTGTCAGTTCCCTGGTCTTGTCCCTTCCTTCTGTGGAAATCTCTTCTCTTCAGCTTTTAGTATTCTCTGAAAGCCACCCCAGGATACTTAGACTGTTCCCTTTCTAGTTTCCTAGTGGATGGGGCATCCTAGATTGCAGTTTCAGGTGTGGTACAATCAATCAATCCATCAATCGAACAATCACCCAAGCATTTAGGAGGTGACTGACTCCGTGCTGGGGCTACAAATACAAATGAAAC